>NC_132998.1:31678119-31981149 GCF_048564905.1 Vicugna pacos
GGCATTAGAGATACAAAGATGGGCAAGACATTATCTCAGCTCTTGGAAAACTAAAGTGATTCCTATTCTGTCATAAGAAACATGAGTAGGATCACTATATGTAACTTATTTCTAGAACTATACTGCCATGTGAAATTTGTGAGATTTGGTTTACTTGGATGAGGCAATTGGGGATTTTTTTGAAGTAATTTTGGATTACTTAAATTGGCTTATTCTTTTAAAAATAATATCCAATAATACTGATTTTTGACACTAGATAGCTAGTTTATTTAACAAATATTTACTGAGTGCTGCTCTGTAACAGGTACTGGTCCATAGTGCTGGGGCAAAAATCCCTGTCATCAGTGGAGTTTACATTTTAATCAGAGATGAGAGTAAATAAATAAATAAGTGAAGTACATTATATTAGTTTGTGATAAGTGCTATTAAAAAAAAAAAAAAGAAACATGGGGAAAGGGGATAGGGAATTCAAGGAGGTGTTGATGAAGTTTGCAGTTTTAAATCTGGTGATTGAGAAGGTCATACTTGAGAAGAGACCTGAAAGTGGGATGGGAGCAAATGCAAAAATCCAGAAGTGGAAGCTACTTGTCATTTTTTTTTTTTTTTGGAAGTGTATTGAAGCCACCAAAATAGGTGAAGTGGGATAGAGAGTGAGGTATGTAGAGGAAGATGAGATCAAAGAGAAAACAAGGGCCAGATCTTGTGGGACCTCTTGTGACTTTGGCTTTTACCCTGAGTGAGATTGTAAACCACTGGAAGGCTTTGAGCCATTGATCATTTGGCTCATGATCATCATGTGGGGAAATAAATAATAGAGGGGCAGGGGCAGAAGCAGGAGCCCAATGGAAAGTGTTAACTATTCAGATGAGAAAAATACTAACTTAGAGCTAGATGGATGCAGTGGAGTTGTTGAGATATATAGTAGTTCTAGATGTACTAAGTTGGAGAAGACTACAGGAGAAACAGGCTTACAGAAGATCGGGAGTTTGGCTCTGGATACAGTAATTTGGATGCCTATTAAATATCTAAATAGAGATCCCTTTTATTTGTGAACTAATTTAGACTTCACATCTTAGTCTGGCAACAACTATGTCTGTTTTTTTATCCTTTGGTTTATGCAATAGATAATTATAGAAAAGTGAATTGTGAGTTCAGTTTTAGGGGGCAGATTTTTTTTTCTATAAAGTACACTATGTAGAAACATCTGAAATTGAGCGTGGTGTTCATATCTTTCACATTAATTTCCAACTACAACCAGATATTGATTGTTGCAAATGTTACTTTCAGAAGATTGATTTGAAAACATCAGCTGAAAATGAGATTGGATGCTTGGTCCATCGGATGTTGTAATATTATTATCTAGAGTGAGAGAAAGTATTTAATCTTGTCTCCTAGAAGGAAATTATTAAAACATTGAACTTTTTGATTTTTCCAAGGTTTAACAGGTTGTGATGAGTGGTTAAGTGAGTGATCCAGCACCCTTTTAATTTGATTATTCTATATTGCCGGCTCAGGCTGTTGTTGCCACCTAACAGTTTGCTTTTCTTTTACTTAGTTCACAGCATTTCCGTTATTACTCTTTTATGGTATTATCATCCTGATGTAGTATCCCTTAGGAGATTCTTTTATTACTTGGAAATCCTTTGACTTTGCAGTCCTTTGAAACTTGGGAAACATAGTCTTTTGACTCAGCAATTCTTTAAAGTTGGGGAAAGACAATTTCTCCATTCATTTCTTTTTACTTGCAAAATATTTTTTTTTGTGATATACTTTTTGCAGTATTACACTTTGCCTTAATATATTTGCCTCTAAACATTTCCTTAGTAATTTGATCTCTTATCAGTTATGTGTTTTAAATTCTGTATATTGCTTAGGATGAGTAATTTAATATTTCTATTAAATATTGGTATTTACAAGTTGGTATTAGCTCAGATTGAATGTAAGTTACAAGTGAAAGTCTGTATGACTATTTCTATGAGTGATATATGAGCAGTTATCAAGACCAAGTTATTAAAACAAAATTAAGATAAACAATAAAGTCCTACTGTATAGCACAGAGAACTATATTCAATACCTTATAATAGCCTATAATGAAAAAGAATATGAAAAGGAATATATATGTATAACTGAATCACTATGCTGTACACTAGAAATTAACACAGCATTGTAAACCAGCTATACTTCAGTAAAAAAATAAAATAAAACAAAATTAAGAGCTGAGCAAATATGATTCAGGACATAGTAATTTATTGCTTGACTTTTTTCCAAGCATTAGCCTTATTATTGTTCTGTCTGATGGTTCATTGACTTGTTTTGAGACCTTTCCCAGCCAAAGTGAATATTATGTATAAATTTTGAAACTCTATATTAGCCTATCCTTTAAGACTTAATTTTAACTATATATATACAGTATACTCTTTCTACCCCAAAATACTTTAATAGAGGGCTTTCATTTGCCACTGCTGTCATAGCATTGTGTTGTTTTTCTCTACCATTGTCTGTTTATTAAAATAAAAGCTTCATGGTTGTTAGTTCCATAGACTGTCATCTCTTAAAGGGCAGAATAACCATAATAGGCTTTGAGGGCAGTGACTGTGCTTCTCTTGTTCACCACTGTATCGTTAGCATCTGCCACAGTACTGTGGTACATAGTAGTTGTTCAGAAACATTTTTAGCTGCCTGGAGAAATAAATTTATACTACTTTGGTCTTCATAGACTACATAGGGCATAAATACATGTATTCATAAACCTGAATACATTTTTGGCAGGTTTAAGAAGTTGACTATATCCAAAAAATTTAAATTAAAGCTTTTTTCCTGATAGACGCTATAGTTCTTCAGTTTACTTTTGAGTATATAAATATAGCTTATTGCTGGATCTCTTTGGTTTGTGGGTCACTTTTCATAGGTAAATTTACTCTTTAGTGTTCTCTATGAAAGGATATGAGGATTAGAGTTTTAACTGGGCCTTTGGCAGTTAAAAATTTGATAATCTGTATTTGTAAGTTGCTTGTCTTTTAGAGTACTTGTCCTATTTGGCTTCATTTAATGTTGAATTGTACAACTCAGTCTTTGTACAATATAGCTATCTCACTTTTGTTAAATAACATTTTTACTATAGAATTTTTAAAATATTGATTTAATAGAGTAGTAGTGATACCAGTGGTAGAGAGAATGAAGAAAATCTTAAATGATTAATTTATCTTAGAATTTAAGCAACATTTACCTTTAGTTAATCCAATGTGAAATACAACTGTATTTTCTTTAAAGTGCATCACAGCTAAATATTTTTATCATATCATTCCTTTCCTCTTCCTTCCCTTAAACTTGCTCCCTTCTGTGTCCCCTGTGTACCCATTCCCTGCAGCGATCCCTGCTGGCTGTGGTGGAGATTGGTGTGCTGTGAATTTCATAATCACCCAAATGAGTACCAGAGGAGTCTAAGAAACCCTGGCAACTGACTACTTGCTTTCACCAGGAATAGGGAGCTTTTGTCTGAATTTCCTGCCCTCAGGTAATTCTTCTATTCCCCATTTTTTTTTCTTTCTGTAAATGGAAACACTTACTATGCCCCACATAAGGATATTTCAAGAATATTTTCTAATTCTTGTTTTAGTGAGACACCTTTTTTTTTTTTTTTAACTATGTAGCTACAGTCTCATGCAATTCTTCTCTCAGAATGTCTTCTAATATATAAAGCTTGGCAATACACTTAAAGTTATAACCAGTTCTTTCTGATGTTGCATAAGAGAGTTTTATAACTTATAGCCAGCTATTTGGAAATAGTAATTAGCATTTGATCTATTCTAATGAGTAAGATATGATAGTTTAATGTAATTAATGAGGTGTAAAGGCTCTTTTGATAAAGAGAATGTTTTGATCAATTTTCTCAATGAAGGACTTAGAGTTCATTTTGTGTACTTACTGTTAATTATAACCTTTATCAAAGATCTCTTTGATATCATTTGCTATCTAGGAATAATTCTCATTAACAGCAGTGAAAAGATTTCATTTTTGAAGAATGTAAGGGCTCTCATCCCATTCTTTTCTTCTTCTCTCCCCTGCCCCACTTTAGAAATCCTTATCAGGAAAAGCAATTATGCTATGTAAAACCAGATTCGTGAAAATAGCACTAAATTTCTTTCAGCTTAGGACTCAGTGAAAAACCTGAAAACTTTTATCTTTAAACACTTTTGGGAAATTTATCTGCTTAAATACTTTGAACCTCTTCTAAAAGTCTACTGAGAAGCTAGTAATTACAAACTATGACCAGAATTGAGCAACTTATTAGATACTTACTCAAGAAGTAGTGGGACAGTTGATAAACTTGTTGGCTGTATATTAGCTAGCAATTGTATAGGTATGATGACCTAAATAGTGTTGTCTATTCTTGTTTGCCTTGATTCCATGCCATCATTTGGGCATCTGAATCTCAACCAAATTTGCCAAGGAAAGATGTCTAACTTTAACCTTAAACAGACCATTTGACATCCTCTCCGAGATACTGGTAGTTAAGGACTTTTATTCTTTATGATGGCATTCATGGGTGGTTCTGATTTTGTATATACCTCTAGCAAATCACCTGGGACCTTTGCTCTCCTGAAGTATAGTCATAGCTGTAATTCTTTGTTTTGTCTGGATTACACCTCCTTAGCATATCTTCTTTTGACCAGCTTTGTGCTTAGCTTATTGAAGATGAGGCATTTTGATTTTGTTCTAAGTTTAAATTACATCTGTCTGCATCCATTTAAGTCACCTACCAAGCTTAATTCTTTTTTCCTTTTAGCTTTCTCATTTTAATTAGTCATGATCCCTTTTCATTTAAATAACTCTTGAATTTATCTTCTTTATCCTGAACCTAGCACATAGCAGACTACTTGGCACAAAGTAGATATCAATAAGATTTGAATATCTCTGCTGTCACTGCCCACATTTAACTCATCATTTCTTGCATCAGTTGCTGCAGCTAAGTGTTCTCATTTCTTTCTGGTCTTGTATTTCTTTATTCATCCTTGATACTGTTACCAGAGAGATCTTTCCAAAATACTAATCTTATCATATAATTTCTTGGTAAAAAATTTTTAATGTCTCATGTTCAAGCTTTAAACACATTTTTTTTTGTTTATAGCAGCAGAATTTTTAATCCAAAGATATGTTAAAATAGAACTTTACTGCGTAAAATAGAAGTAGAGCTTTAGTTGAATCAGTGATTAGGGGTGGAGGTCAGCTGTTATATTCTTTCTGTTTTTATTTCTTCTCCCACCTGGGTCGAATCATGAGCAATCTCCTTAGGGACACTATGGGAAAAATACTGATGGGTAGGATGAAACCCACATTCCTTGGCATGAGATACAAGCGTTCTTTATGATCTCACTTTAGTTAATCTTTCAAAGCATATTATTTTTTTCAAACTACCTGAAGTCTTATACGTCATCCATGCTGATTGTATGTGGTCCTATAACTGTGAACATGCTGCTGCTTGTCTAAAATGTCTTCCTCTGCCGTATTCACCTGGCAAAACTTAACTCTCAAAAACATAGCTCAAATGCTGCCTCTTCCATGAAGCCTTTCCAAAGCAGTATGCTTTTTCACAGAGTTGATCACCTCCTCAAAGCCTTGTGTCTCCATCTTATCTTATTCTCATTTTTATTGTGATATCTGTCACACGGTGCCTGGCACATAGTAAGACTATAATATACTGCAATAATATATTTTTGTGATTACCTCTAATAATAAACCATGGAGTCTTTGAAAGCAGCAATTTGTTGAAGTTATGCAAGAACATAATCAGAGCTCAGTTTTTGTTATGAAGGATGTATGTCTAATTATGTCAGATTTTCCGATGTTTCAACAAAATTCAGAAGCCCAGAGTTTAATGTAAGGTCTACCTATTTTAAATGTTAGCTACATATTCAAGTTTTTAAAAACACTGTCCAGGCCAGATGAAACATATCTGTGGGCAAAACATAGATCACAGACTGCCAATTTGCAACCTTTCCATTCTTTATGTGGAAAAACTGGTTGGACAAGATTGGTTGATCTTCTTTACATGCATATTATAAAAATATCCAAGCCAAATAAACTCTGTAAATTGAGAATGCGCCAAAGGAGGGGGGATTTATTATGACCATACCTTGATCCTAAACCCTTTAACTGTAGATTTCATTTAAAAAAAATTTATGCCTTAAATATTCAATAAGCCTCATAAATTGACATTGAAAGCTCCTTGAAAGTGAGAATTACCATATACTCCTATAATGCCTAGTAAGTGTTCAGTAAATATTGTTGAATTGAAAATTGATCAGTATGACAGTGGAATTGTAATTGATCCTAAAATACTTTTTAAATTAGAGTTGTCCAAATTTGATTATAGTCTTGACTCTGCCTTGGTATGGCTTTGAACAGTTGACTTAATCTTTCTGGGCTTCACATTCTCTGCTATAAAATGAGGACTTTGGATTAGACGAACTTTTCAGGCGCTAAAATCCTGAAATTATTTGATATTCTTTGCCTGTATGAACACTGCCTATGGCTCCACTCAGTTTTTTTTTTAAACTTTTCTTAAAATTGCTTCTAATGCCTTTAGATGCCAAATACAGTGGTGTAGTTTTCAAAAAGCCATGGTTCAGATACCTTGAAAATTCTTATTCCCTTGTATTTTATTGAGTTAACTATTCATTCTTTTTTATCAAGAGACACACACATGCGTGTGTTTGTGTGTATCAAGGTATGCTCATAGTAAATTATCTCTTTTTGAGCATTCTCAATTTACAGAATTTGTTTGGCTGATTATTTTTGTAATATACAGATGAAGAAAATGAACAAATCATGTATAGCCAGTTATATATACATGTATATGTGTATCTGATTTAAACACTTATTGAAATATAATTGATTTATATGCAGTAAACTGCACATGTTAACGTATACAAATTGATGAAATTTTGACATATGCTCTCAAAAGTTTTCTCATGTTCCTTTGTAATCCTCTCTCTCCTCCCTTCCTAACTTATCTATTATTATTATTATGTGATCTACTTTATTTCACTTTGAAATATTCATATGAACTGGGCATATACTTTTTTCTTGCCTTTTTCCCACGGCATAATTATTTAGCAATTAATCTATTTTGTTTTATACATTCACTTTTATTGCTGGGTATATTCCATTGTGGATATGCTGCAACTTGTTTATCCACTCACCTGTTGGTGGTCATTTGGGTTGTTTCCAGTTTGGGGCTATTACAAATAAAGCTGCTATGAACATTCATGTATAAGTCTTTGTGAGGACATATGCTTTTCTTTTCTCTTGAGTAAATATAGAGGAATAGAATGGTTGGGTTATACATAAACTTTGATTGGGCACATATATAATTTTTTAAGAAATTATGTTTTTTATATTCTCACCAGGAAGTACATGAGAGTTCCACTTGTTCTTTATCTTCACCAACATGCAGTATAGTCAGTTTTTTTAATTTTACTCATTTTAGTGGATAAGTAGTGGTATCTTACTGTGGTTTTTAATTTGCAGTTTCCTACTGACTGGAGATGTTGCACATCTTTCAGTGTGCTTTTCTGTCATCTGTATTCCTTCTTTGATTTGAGGGTCTGTTTAAATTTTTTGCCTATTGATGGGTTGTCTTATTTTTGAGTATTAAAAGTTTGTTATAGGTCACTCTCTCTCTGGCCTTCTGAGACAGCCTGCACTCTGTCTATAGAGTGTGCATCTCTCTGAATAAATCTCCTTCTACTCAAAAAAAAAAAGTTGTTATATATTGTTGATACAGATCCTTTTTCAAACATATCTTTTGTAAATATTTTCTGCCAGTCTGTGGCTTGTCCTTTAGAAACAGTGTCTTTTGATGGGCAGAGTTTTAAATTTTGATAATGTGTGATTAAATGCTTTTTTTCCCTTTATGATTTGTGAGTTTTTTGTTGTGTTATAGAAATCTTTGCAAAGATGGAAGTCAGCAAAATTTTCTCCTGTATTTTCTTACTTCAGTTTTAAAAGTTTCTGTTCTTAGATTTTGGTGTATGATCCATTTATTTATTTTTATTTTTTATATTTATGTATTTATTTTACAATATCATATTTTTTAAGTTGAAGTCTAGTTGATGTACAGTATTATGTTACAGGTATACAATATAGTGATTCACAAATTTTTAAAGGTTATATTCCATTTATAGTTATAAAATATTGGCTCTATTCCCCATGTTGTACAGTACATCCTTGTAGCTTATTTTGTTTGTACCTCTTAATCCTCCACCTCCATCTTACCCCTTCCCCTTTCCTCTCCCCACTAGTAACCACTAGTTTCTTGTCTACATCTGTGAGTCTGTTCTTTTCTGTTAAATTCACTAGTTTGTTGTATTTTTTTAAGGTTCCACATGTAAGTGATATCTTACAGTATTTATCTTTCTCTGTCTGACTTATTTCCCTTTAGCATAATGCCCTCCAAGTCCATTCATGCTGTGCACCAGAAACTAATACAACATTTAAAATCCACTGTACTTCAGTTAAAAAGCAAACAAACAACCAACCCACCCATTTAAAATATTGGCAGAAGAACTGAACAGACATTTTTCCAAAAGAGGAAATGCAGATGGCCAACAGGAACATGAAAAGTTGCTAAACATCACTAATACCACAGAAATACAAATCAAAATCACAATGAGACATCATCTCATACCTGTCAGAATGGCAATCATCAAAAAGAACACAAATAACAAATGCTGGCAAGGATGTGGAGAAAAGGGGACTCTTGTACACTGTTGGTGGGAATGCAAATAGGTGCAGACACTATGGAAAACAATATGGAGATTCCTCAAAATTCAAAAATAGAACCATGACATGGCCCAGCAATTTCACTCCTGGGCAAATATCCGAGAAGAACAGTTAATTCAGTAAGATTAATACACCCTGCTATTAACACCAACACTATTTACAATTGCCAAGACATGGAAGCATCTCCCAAGTGCACATTAACACGTCAATGTATAAAGAAGATGTAACATCTATATGCAATGAAATACAACTCACCCATAAAAAAGGATATTTTGCCATTTGTGGTCCTTCATTCACTTTTTTTTTTTTAATTTCAAAACCCAGAATTTTATAACTGGCATAAACACTTCCATTGGATCAAAAATGACAAAATACTTAGAAGTAAACTTAACTAAGGAATTTTCTATACTCTGAAAACTATAAAACATTGATGAAGGAAACTGAAGATGATACAAAGAAATGGAAAGATACCTTGTGCTCTTGTGTTGGAAGAACTAATATTATCAAAATGGCCTTAGCATCCAAAACAATCTACAGATCCAATGCAACCCCTGTCAAAATATGACATTTTTCACAGAACTAGAACGAACAATTCCAAAATTTATATGGAAACATAGAAGACCCCGAACTGCCAAAGCAATCTTTTGTAGGTCTTTATTTTCTCTTTCTTCTTTTTGTTCTCTTTTTTATGGTTTGATGACTAGAGATGTTCCTTTAACCTTTGTTGTAAAGATGGTTTGGTGGTGCTGAATTCTTTAGCTTTTGTTTATCTGTGAAGCTTTTGATTTCTCCATCAAATCTGAATGACAGCCTTGCTGGGTAGAGTATTCGTGGTTGCAAGTGTTTCCTTTTCATCACTTTTTTCATGCCAATGAAATTTTTCATGCCACTCCCTTCTGGCCTATAGAGTTTCTGCTGAAAAATCAGCTGATAACTGTATGGGAGTTCCTTTGTATGCTATTTGTTGCTTTTCTCTTGCTAATTTTAATACCTTCTCCTTCTCCTTAATTTTTGTCAATTTGATGACTATGTGCCTTGGTGTGTTCCTCTTTGGGTTGATCGTGTGTGTAACTCTCTATGCTTCCTGGACTTGGGTGACTGCCAGGTTGGGGAAGTTTTTGGTTATTATCTCTTCAAAAATTTTGTCAGGCCCTTTCTCTCTCTCTTCTCTTTCTGGAACCCTTGTAATGTGAATATTAGTGTCCTTCATATTACCCCAGAGTTCTTTTAAACTATCCTCATTTCTTTTCCTTCTTTTTTCTTTTTTCTGTTCTGCAGTAGTGATTTCCACTAATCTGCCTTCTAGCTCATTGATCTGTTCTTCTGCCTCATTTAGTCTATTCTTGTTCCTTCTAGTCTGTTACTCATTTCAGTGATTTTATTCTTCAACTCTGGGTATTCTTTATATTTTCCAACTCTTTGCTAAAAACTTTGCTCCGTGTGTCTATACTCCTCTTGAGTTCTCTGAACATCTTCACCATCACTACTATAAACTTTCTCAGATAAATTGCCTATCTCTTCAAAACTTATTTCTTCTTCTGGGATTTTATATTGTGCCTTGGCCTGGGAGATATTCCTCTGCTGCCTCATATTGTCTATCTGTCTGTTTGTATTTTTAGGTAGGTTAGTTACTTTCTCAGCCTTGGAAAAGTGGCCCTCTGTGTGGGAGATGTCCTATGTGTCCCAGCAGTAAACTCCTCTCATCACTCAAGAGCAAGGGTCCAGCTGGTCCCAGTGTAGAATCTGGCCTGTTTGTGGATTCCTTCCATAGGCTTTGGGATTATTGTTTTCTTTTTCTTTTTCTTTTCTTTTCTTTTTTTTTTTTAACATTTTTTATTGATTTATAATCATTTTACAACGTTATGTCAAATTCCAGTGTAGAGCACAATTTTTCAGTTATACATGAACATATATATATTCATTGTCACTTTTTTTTCTCTATGAGCTATCATAAGATCTTGTATATACTTCCCTGTGCTATACAGTATAATCTTGTTTCTCTATTCCACAATTTTGAAATCCCAGTCTATCTCTTCCCACCCCCTGCCCCCTTGGCAACCACAAGTTTGTATTCTATGCCTGTGAGTCTATTTCTGTTTTGTATTTATGCTTTGTTTGTTTGTTTGTTTGTTTTTTAGATTCCGCATATGAGCGATCTCATATGGTATTTTTCTTTCTCTTTCTGGCTTACTTCACTTTGAATGACATTCTCCAGGAGCATCCATGTTGCTGCAAATGGCGTTATGTTGTCGGTTTTTATGGCTGAGTAGTATTCCACTGTGTAAATATACCACTTCTTCTTTATCCAGTCATCTGTTGATGGACATTTAGGCTGTTTCCATGTTTTGGCTATTGTAAATAATGCTATGAACATTGGGGTGCAGGTGTCATCCTGAAGTAGGGTTCCTTCTGGATATATGCCCAGGAGTGGGATTCCTGGGTCATATGGTAAGTCTATTCCTAGTCTTTTGAGGAATCTCCATACTGTTTTCCACAGTGGCTGCACCAAACTGCATTCCCGCCAGCAGTGAAGGAGGGTTCCCTTCTCTCCACAGCCTCTCCAGCATTTGTCATTTGTGGATTTTTGAATGATGGCCATTCTGACTGGTGTGAGGTGATACCTCATTGTAGTTTTGATTTACATTTCTCTGATAATTAGTGATATTGAGCATTTTTTCATGTGCCTATTGATCATTTGTATGTCTTCCTTGGAGAATTGCTTGTTTAGGTCTTCTGCCCATTTTTGGATTGGGTTGTTTATTTTTTTCTTATTGAGTCATATGAGCTGCTTATATATTCTGGAGATCAAACCTTTGTCGGTTTCATTTGCAAAAATTTTTTCCCATTCTGTAGGTTGTCTTTTTGTTTCGCTTCTGGTTTCCTTTGCTGTGCAGAAGCTTGTAAGTTTCATCAGGTCCCATTTGTTTATTCTTGCTTTTTTTCCTTCTAGGAGAAAATTTTTGAAATGTATGTCAGATAATGTTTTGCCTATGTTTTCCTCTAGGAGGTTTATTGTATCTTGTCTTATGTTTAAGTCTTTGATCCATTTTGAGTTTATTTTTGTGTATGGTGTAAGGGAGTGTTCTAGCTTCATTGTTTTACATGCTGCTGTCCAGTTTTCCCAACACCATTTGCTGAAGAGACTGTCTTTATTCCATTGTATATTCTTGCCTCCTTTGTTGAAGATGAGTTGACCAAAAGTTTGTGAGTTCATTTCTGGGCTTTTGTTTCCCTTGGCCTATATGTCTGTTTATGTACCAATACCATGCTGTCTTGATGACTGTAGCTCTATAGTATTGTCTGAAGTCTGGGAGAGTTATTCCTCCAGCCTCTTTCTTTCTCTTCAGTAATGCTTTGGCAATTCTAGATCTTTTGTGGTTCCATATAAATTTTATTATGATTTGTTCTAGTTCTGTGAAATATGTCCTGGGTATTGAATAGGGATTGCATTAAATCTGTAGATTGCCTTGGGCAGTATGACCATTATAACAGTATTAATTCTTCCAATCCAAGAGCATGGGGTATCTTTCCATTTTTTAAAGTCTTCTTTAATTTCCTTCATCAATGGTTTATAGTTTTCTGTGTATAATTCTTTCACCTCCTTGGTTAAATTTATTCCCAGATATTTTATTATTTTGGGTGCTATTTTAAAGGGGATTATTTCTTTACTTTCTTTTTCTGTTGATTCATCATTAGTGTAAAGAAATGCAACTGCTTTTTGAACATTAATCTTGTAACCTGCTACCTTGCTGAATTCTTCAATCAGCTCTAGTAGTTTTTGTGTGGACCTTTTGGGTTTTCTATATATAGTAACATGTCATCAACATATAGTGACGCTTTTACCTCTTCTTTTCCAATTTGGATCCCTTTTATTTCTCTCTCCTGCCTGATTACTGTGGCTAGGACTTCCAAGTCTGTGTTGAATAGGAGTGGTGATAGTGGGCATCCTTGTCTTGTCCCAGATGTTAGTGGGAAGCTTTTGAGTTTTTCACTGTTGAGTACTATGCTGGCTGTAGGTTTGTCATATATAGCTATTATTATGTTGAGGTATGTTCCCTCTATACCCACTTTGGCAAGAGTTTTTATCATAAATGGGTGTTGAATTTTATCAAATGCTTTTTCTGTATCTATTGAGATGATCATGTGGTTTTTGTCCTTTCTCTTGTTGATGTGATGTATTACATTGATTGATTTGTGTATGTTGAACCAGCCTTGTGTCCCTGGGATGAACCCCACTTGGTCATTACGTATAATCTTTTTTATGTGTTGTTGGATTCTGTTTGCTAATATTTTTGGTGAGGATTTTGGCATCTGTGTTCATCAGTGATACTGGCCCATCATTCTCTTTTTTGGTAGTGTCGTTGCCTGGTTTTGGTATCAGAGTGATGGTGGCTTCATAGAATGAGTTTGGGAGTATTCCCTCCTTTTCAGTCGTCTGGAAGAGTTTGAGAAGGACTGGTATGAGTTCTTCTTTGTATGTTTGGTAGAATTCCCCGTGAAGCCGTCTGTTCCTGGACTTTTATTTGTAGGGAGGTTTTTTATTGCTATTTCGATTTCATTTCTAGTGATCAATTTGTTCAGGTGGTCAGTTTCTTCTTGATTCAGTCTTGGTGGACAGTATGTTTCCAGAAACTTGTCCATCTCCTCTAGGTTATCCAGTTTGGTTCCATATAGTTTTTCATAATATTCTTGTATGATATTCTGTATTTCTATTTTATTTGTTGTAATTTCTCCATTATCCTTTCTTATTTTGCTTATTTGTACTCTCTCTTTTTTCTCCTTTGTGAGTTTGGCCAGAGGTTTATCGATTTTATTTATTTTTTCAAAAAACCAGCTTTTGGTTTCATTGATTTTTCTATGGTCTTATTAATCTGTATTTTATTTATTTCCTCCCTAATCTTTATAATTTCCTTCTGCTGCCTTTTGGGATTTTTTGTTCTTCTTTTTCTAGTTCATTCAGCTGGTGGGTTAAATTGTTTGTTTGAGATTTTTCTTCTTTTTTGAGGAAGGCCTGTTATTGCTATAAACTTCCCTCTTAGCACTGCCTTTGCTGTGTCCCATAGGTTTTGAGTGGTTGTGCTTTCATTATCATTTGTCTCAAGGTATTTTTTAATTTCAGTTTTGATTTCCTCATTGATCCATTGTTTTTTCAATAACATATTGTTTAATCTCCATGCTTTCCTTTTTTTCTCCTTTATTTCTCTGTTGTTGATTTCCAGTTTCATGGCATTGTGGTCAGTAAAGATGCTTGAGATAATTTCTATCTTCTTAAATTTGTTGAGGTTTCTTTTGTGTCCAAGTACATGATCGATCCTGGAAAATGTTCCATGTGCACTTGAAAAGAATGTATATTCTATTTTTTGGGGGTGTAAAGCTCTGAAAATATCCACCAAATCTAGTTTTTCTATTGTAGTATTTAATTTCTCTGTTGCCTTGTTTATTTTCTGTCTGGAAGATCTGTCTAGTGATGTTAATGCAGTGTTAAAATCTCCAACTATGATTGTATTCCCATCAATATCGCCCTTTATCTCTGTTAGTAATTCTTGTATGTACTTAGGTGCTCCTATATTGGGTGCATATATATTAACAAGTGTAATATCTTCATCTTGTATCACTCCTTTAATCATTATAAAATGTCCTTCTTTATCTTTCTTTATGGCCTTTGTTTTAAAGTCTATTTTGTCTGAAATCAGTACTGCAACACCTCTTTTTTGGCTTTTCCATTTGCATGGAATATCCTTTTCACTCTCAATCTATATGTGTCCTTCTCCCTAAAGTGGGTCTCTTGTATGCAGCATATTGAAGGTTCTTGCTTTATTATCCACTCTGCCACTCTATGTCTTTTGACTGGAGCATTTAGTCCATTAACATTTACAGTAATTAATGATAGATGTGTGTTTATTGCCATTTTGAACTTACCTTTGCAGTTGATTTGGTATTTCCTCTTTGTTCCTTTCTTCTTCCTTTTGTGGTTTGGTAATTTTCCTTTGTATTATCATGGATTTTATTTAGTTTTTGTGACTCTCTTGTAAGTTTTTGGCTTGTGGTTACCCTTTTTTGTAAGTCTATTAGCCCATTACTATAACTTTTTATTAAACTGATACTAACATGATCTCAAACCCATCCTACCGAGAATAAAAATTTTAAAAAGAAAGAAAAAAAAATTCTATATTTTCCTGCCTCCCTCTCCCACTGCCAGTGATTTGTATGTCTTCTTTTATAATTTCGTGTTTATTTGTAATTCATGAGTTACCACCTTTCCAGTTGTGAGTTTCTCATTTCTGTAACATCCTGTTGCTTTTCTATTTAGAGTAGACCTTTCAATATTTCTTTTAGCATGGGTTTAGTGTTGCTAAACTCTTGTAGCTTTTTCTTGTCTGTGAAATTCTTTATCTCTCCTTCTATCCTAAAGGATAGCCTTGCTGGATAAAGTATCCTAGGCTGCATCTTTTTTTCATTCAGGACTTTGAATATACCTTGCCACTCCCTTCTGGCCTGTAGTGTTTGTGTAGAGAAATCAGCTGAGAGCCTTATGGGGGTTCCCTTGTAACTCACTCTTTGTTTTTCTCTAGCTGCCTGTAGGATCATTTCTTTATCCTTGACTCTGGCCATCTTGATTATGACATGTCTTGGTGTGGGTCTATTTGGGTTCTTCCAGTTTGGGACCCTCTGGGCTTCCTGTATCTGGATATCTGATTCCTTGTTTAAGTTTGGGAAGTTTTCAGTCATGATTTCTTCAAAAACGTTTTCAATCCCCGTTGATCTTTCTTCTCCTCTGGGACCTCTATTATGCAAAGATTGGGACGCTTTATATTATCCCATAGGTCCCTTATGCTACTTTCATTTGTTTTTATTTGTTTATCTTGTATCTGTTCTGATTGGGTGCTTTCTATTGTCCTGTCTTCTAGGTCACTAATTTGTTCCTCTGCATTATCTAGTCTGCTTTGCACAGCCTTTAGATCATTCCTCGTCTCAGCCAATGAGTTTACCAATTCTACTTGGTTCTTCTTTATAGCTTCAATTTCATTTTTGACATATTTTGTATCTCTAAACGCTCTCTCTTTTAGTTCCTTCAGTACTTTGATAACTCCTTTTTTGAAATCTTGATCTAGTAGGCTATCGATGTCTATTTCATTGATCATTCTTTCAGGGGATTTCTCTTGTTCTTTTAATTGGAAATGGTTTCTCTGCTTCTTCATCTTGCTCCTACCTCTCTGGCATTGTGGTTTATGGAGTATCAGTTATCTATTGTGGTCCTTAAGGAGTTTATCTATCTAATGCCTATGTAGGAATGAAACTTAGAAAAGAAAAAAAGAGAGAGAGAGACAGAAAGAATTTTAAAAGAAAGGAGAAAAAAGGTTTGAAAACAGTGTATAATGAATAATAGAAGAGCAAGTTGAAGCAGAATTTTTAAAAATAATAATAAAAATATTTTTAAAAAATTTAAAAGGGATGAAAACTGGGGGTATATATAATTGTTTAAGAAGTAAAAATTAAAAGGGTAATAGAAAATAGAACAGGTAAAAACAGAATTAAAAAAAAAAGGGGGTGGGTCGATGTTCTCCTGGAGACTGTGTGCTTTTAATGTTAAGTCTTTCTGTCTTCGTCCTGTTTTGGAAGCACAGCTTGCTGTTTCCAGAGGCCCTCCATTGGCGCCCTCGTCTGTGCTGCTCCCAGTGCCTGTTGGCAAGCAGATCACGCCTCCTCCCAATACTGGGTTAGGTGCAGCTCTCCTTTGCTGTGGGTGGGCGGGTCACTGCCCCTCCCCATGCCGCAGTCAGATGTTGCAGACTGGCCAGGTAGGAGGGTGGGTCGCGCCCCTTCCCAGCACCACAGTCAGGGGCTGCATTCCTGCCCAAAAGGCGGGGGACCACCCGCCCTCCCCTGGCGCCGGTTGCTCCGCTGCTCTTTGCCGCTGTGCGGTCAGCCTCGGGTTGGCGCTCCGCAGGCGGCTCGGGGAAGACCAAGGAACAGCCTTGTCCCTGCTCCAGGCCAAACCCCAGCTCCTTGTTTGTCTTGGCCGAGCAAGTTCTTTGAGGGACCAGGATGGAAGGATCCTATCTGCCTCGGGCTGTAGACAAGTCTCAGTCTGGCCCTTGAGGCTGCTAAGTCCTTAGTTGAGGATGCAGGTTTCGCCCCCGCCCCCGCCCCCGCCTGGGTGCTCAGCGCTGAAGGATATGGCGGCTGTGCCTGAGTCCTGCCTCTCTTCAACTGAAAACTTTCCACGGGTTTTCAGAGATGGGGGTATGCACCCTTCCTCCCAGGGCACATCAGCCGTGTTGTTTTATGGAGGGCCCAGGTTGTTCTGCCCTGTCCACCCACAGCCACCGCGCGCAGCCCCCTGCAGTCCCCCAGGGCTGCCTCAGTGCAGCTGACCCCGTCCTCCACCCATCCTGGCCCTGCCCCCAGTTGCTGGGCAGTGTCTCGGGCTGGGTGTCGTGGGGACCCTCTGTGCCAGTTTAACTCAGTTCTGTTGGTCAAGGGTTGTGCTGTACAGATTTGAGCCTCGGAGGCTCCCCCTCCATCCTGCTGGCCTCTGAGTTAGAGAGGAGAGACCCAGTGAGCGACAGTCCTCCTTTGCCGCTCCCTCCCTGCGGGACCCGTCCCACTCTGTTTTGCCTTTTCTTCTTTCTTTTTTCCTTTTCTCCTACCAGATTTTTGGCGTCTCTATCTTTTGAAGAGGACGGTGTTCTGTAGGAGTTCCGCAGGTGCTCTGGTTGGCTGAGTGGGTCTGTGTATGTGAGTCTTGGTGCATTTGTGGGAGAGGTTGAGCTACGAGCATCCTTCTACTCCGCCTTCTTGGCCTCCCCCCACCCCCACCCCGGGATTATTGTTTTCTTGTTTCTAGTACCTGCCCCTGGTGAATGAGGCTGGACTAGAGACTTATGCAGATTTCTTGGCAGGAGTAGCAGTGCCTGCCCACTGCTGGGTGAAGCTTGGTCCTGGCCCCTCTGGTGGGTAGGGCCATATCTAGGGCCTTTTGTCTAGAGGCATTTGTGGCTCAGGAAGTCTGCTGATGGGTGGAGCTGTGTTCCCACCTAGTATGTTGTTTGGCCTGGGACTTCCCAGCCCTTAAGCCTATAGGCTGTTGGGCAGGGCTAGGTCTTGGGTGCTAATGATCCAATCAAGATGTCAGCCTCCAGGAAAGCTCATGTAGATGAACACTCCCAGAATGTCTCCTACCAGCTTTTATGTCCCCTGGGTGAGCTGTACCCTTCCCCTACCTCCCCTGGAGACCCTCAAACCAGCAGGCAGGTCTGGCCAGGTTCCTATGAAATCATTGCCTCTGTCCTAGGACCTGGTGTACATGCAAGATTCTGTGTATGCTTCCCAAGAGAATGAAATCTCTGTTTCTCTAAGTCCTGTGGTGCTCCTGTAGTTAACCCCACCTGGCCTTCATAAACCAGATGTCCTGAGGTTTCCTCTTCTTCCCAATGCTGGAACCCTGGGCTAGGCGCCTGACATGGGGCTCAGAACTCTCCTGTGGGAGGGCCTCTGTGACTTAATTATTCTTCAGCTTGTCACCCCAGAGGGTTTGGGGCCTGATTATATTGTGAGCATACCCTTCCTAATGTCCCGCTGTGGTTCCTTCTTTATATTTCCAGTTGAAGATTTTTTTTTTTTGCTAGGTTCCAGTATTTTATTTTTTCCAATGATTGTTTAGCAGTCAGTATTGAACCCAGGACCTCATGCATGCTAATAAACATGTGCTCTACCACTTGACCTATACCCTCCCCGGATTTAGAGTTAATTTTTTATTTATGGTGTGAGATAAGTGTCCAGGGTTCTTGTTTTGGGGGGGGGGTAGGGGGATTGTTTTTGAGTTTTTTGGTTCTTTTTTTTTTTTTTTTATGGCTATACAGTTGCTCCAATACAATTTATTGAAAATATCTTTTTCTCATTGAATTGATTTTGTATCTCTGTTGAAAACCAGCTGACTATAAATTTGGGTCTATTTCAAGACTCTGTTTTGTTCTGTGATCATTTGTCTGTCTTTACACCAGTATCAGACTGTCTTGATTATGGTAGCTTTTATTTATTTATTTATTTTTATTGAGGTATAGTCAGTTTACAATGTTGTGTCACTTTCTGGTGTACAACACAATTCTTCAGTTACACATGAATATACATTTATTCATTTCTTGTATCTTTTAAATAAGTATTGAAATTGGTGGTACAAGGCCTCTAATTCTGTTTTTCTTTTTCGAAGTTATTTTGACATTCCAAGTCTTTTTGTATTTTCATGTGACTTTTCCAATCAGTCATTTCTGCTGGAAAGCTTACTGGATATTTATTTGGGAACTATAAATCTGTTTGGAGAGAATTGACATCTTAACAATGCTAAGTCTTCTGATCTTTCTACATGTTTTATTTCTCCATTTATTTATATCTTGTTTAATTTCTCTCAGCAGTATTTTGTAATTTTCAATATATAGGTCTTATATACCCTAAAAATTTGATACTTGTTTTACTAATGTAAATGGTACTTTAAAATGTTCAGTTTCTGATTGTTGGTAGCATATGGAAATACAATTGATATTTTTATTGCAGTAACTTTTTATTGAGATTTATCTTGTATATTTAGTTCAATGATTTTTAAATAAGCTTTTTTAAATTTTACAATACTTTCAAATTTGAGGAAAAGTTGTAAAGATAGTACAGAGAGCCTCACACAATACACAAAAATGAACTGAAAATGGCTTAAAAACTTAAATATGAAACAGAACACTATAAACCTAGAAGAAAACAGTGGCATAACATTTTCTGACATAAATCTTAACGATGTTCTCCTACAGCAATGGAAATAAAAGCAAAAATAAACAAATGGGGCCTAATTAAACTTATAAACTTTTGCACAGCAAAGGAAACCATAAGCAAAACAAAATGACAACGTACAGAATGGAAGAAAGCATTTGGAAAAGATGAGACTGACAAGGGCTTAATTTCTAGAGTATATAAACAGCTCACACAACTTAATAATAAAAAAAACACCAAAAATGGCAGAAGACCTAAACAAGCAGTTCACCAATGAAGACATACAAATGTCCAATGACACATGAAAAAATGCTCAATATCACTCATTATCAGAGAAGTGCAAATCAAAACTGCAAAGAGGTATCACCTCACATCAGTCAGAATGGCCATCATTAAAAAGTCCACAAACAATAAATGCTGGAGAGGGTGTAGAGAAAAGGGAACCCTCCTACGCTGTTGGTGAGAATGCAGTTTGGTGCAGCCATTAGGGGAAACAGTTTGGAGAGTCCTCAAAAAACTAAAAATAGACTTACCGTATGATCCAGCAATCCCACTCCTGGGCATATATCTGGAGGGTACTCAAATTTGGAAAGATACATGTACCCCAATGTTCATAACAGCACTGTATACAATAATCAAGACATGGAAACAACCTAAATGTCCATTGACAGATGACTGGATAAAGAAGTTGTGGTATATTTATGCAATAGAATACTACTCTGCCATAAAAAAATAATGCCATTTGCAGCAACATGATTGGCTCTTGAGATCATCATTCTAAGTGAAGTAAGCTAGAAAGAGAGAAAAATACCATATGATAATGTTCAAGTGGAATCTAAAAAAAAAAGAAAAAAGAAGATGCTAATGAACTTATCTACAAAACAGAAACACTCACAGACAGAAAACAAACTTGTGGTTACCAGGGGGAAAAGGGGTGGAAAGGAATAAATCAGGAGTTTGAGATTTGCGAATACTAACTACTATACATAAAATAGATAAAAAAACAAATTTGTTTTGTACAGCACAGGGAACTATATTCAATATCTTGTAGTAATCTATAGTGAAAAAGAATATGAAAACAAGTATGTGTATGTATTTGTATAACTAAAACATTATGCTGTACACCATAAGTTGACACATTGTAACTGACTATACTTCAATTAAAAAAAAAAGATAGTACAGAGAGTTTTCATACACCCATATCCCATCTCCCCTATTATAACATCTTACATTAGTATGGTACATTTATCACAACTAATGGACTAATATTTATAAATTACTATTAACTGTAGCCCATATTTTATTCACATTTCCTTCATTTTTTACCTAATGTCCTTTTTTCTGTTCCAGAAATCCATTATTAATACATTATATTTAATCATTATGTTTTTATAGGCTCCTCCAGGCTGTGAATTTCTCAGACTTTTCTTGTATTTGATGATGAGCTTGATTTGATGATGAGCTTGACAGTTTTTTAAAACAATTTTTTCTTGAAGGACAGGGAGGTAATTAGATTTATTTATTTATTTACTTTTAAATGGAGTTAACTGTGAGTTGAACTCAGGACCTCATTCATGCTAAGCATGCACACTGCCACTGAGCTACACCCTCCCCCCAATCTGACCTTGTCAGTTTTGAGTAGTGTTGGTCAGATATTTTGTTCAGTGTCTCTCTTTGTCTGAGATTTTCCCCACTATTGGATTGGGGTTATGAGTTTTTGGCAAAAAGACCACAAAGGTAGAGTGCCATTTTTATTATGTCATATTAAGGGTTCTTACTGTCAGCATGTTTTATCGTTTTTTTTTCTTCTTCCAGTTTTGAGATATAATTTACATACAGCATTGTATAAGTTTAAGATGTACAACATAATGATTTGACTTATATACATCATGAAATGATTACCACAAGTGTAGTGGACATCCATCATCTCATATACATGCAAAATTAAAGAATAGGAAAAAATGTTTTTCCTTTTGATGAGAACACTTAGGATTTACTCTCTTGGGGGAAGGATATAGCGTGAATGGTAGAGCACATGCTCAGCACCCAAGAGGTCCCATGTTCAGTCCCCAGTACCTCCTCCAAGCAGAAATCAGTGAAGAAACCTTATTATCCCCCCCTCAGAAAACAAACAATACAAGGATTTACTCTCTTAAAAACTTTAATGTATAAGATACAGCAGTGTTAATTATATTTTTCATGTACATTGCATCCTTAGTACTTATTTGTCTTATAATGGAAGTTTTGTACCTTTTGACTGCCTTCATTCAATTCCTCCTCTCCCTACATCCTCCATCCTTTGGTAACCACAAATCTGATCATCTGTTCTGTGAGTTTGTTTATTTTTGAAGTATAACTGACCTATAACACTGTGTTAATTCCTGTCATACAACATAATGATTTTATATTTCTACACATTTCAAAATGATCACCATGGTAAGTCTAGTTAACCATCTGTCACCATGCAGTATTACATCATTACTGACTGTATTCACCACACTGCACATTTCATACACATAACTCACTTACTTTGTAACTTTTTGTAACTGAATCTATACCAGTTAATCTCATTCACCTATTTTTCTTCTTCTCCTACTCCTCTTCCCTCTGACAACCACCTGTTTATTCTCTGTATCTATGACTCTTTCTGTTTAGTTATGTTAGCTTAGTTTGTTCATTTGTTTTATTTTTTAGACCCCACATATAAGTGAAATCATACAGTATTTATCTTCCTCTGACTTACTTCACTTAGCATAATACTCTCCATCCATGTTGTTGCAAATAGCAATATTTTAGTCTTGTTTGTGGCTGAGTAATATTCCACTGTGTCTGTGCATATATCTGTGTACATATGCATACATACATATATACACATACACACACATCTTCTTTAACCATTCATTTTTTTGATAAGGTACTTAGGTTACTTCCATATCTTGACTATTGTAAATAATGCTGCAGTAAACATAAGGATGCATACATCTCTTTAATTAGTGTCTTAATTTTCTTTGGATAAATACTCAGGACTGGAATTGCCAGATCATATGGTAGTTCTGTTTTTCATTTTTTGAGGAACCTCCATAGTATTTTCCAAGGTGGCTGCACCCATTACAGTCCCACCAACAGTGCATGAGGGTTCCCTTTTCTACACATCCTCACTGTTACTTATTATTTGTGGTTTTTGTGATAAAAGCCATTCTGACAGGTGTGAGGTGATAACTTCATTCTGGTTTTGATTTGCATTTCCATGATGATTAGTTATATTGAGCATCTTGTCATGTCCCTGTTGGCCATCTGTGTCCCTTCTTTGGGAAAATGTCTATTCAAATTCTTTGCCTTTTTTGAAAAAGGATTGGGGGTTTTTTGATGTTGAGTTATATGAGTTCTTCATCTTCTCTTATTCATTAGGCTGCTTTTTCATTTTGTTGATAGTTTCCTTCACTGTGAAAAAGCTTTTTAGTTTGATGTAGTTCCATTGTTTATTTTTGCTTTAGTTTCCCTTGCCTGAGGAGACATACCACCCAAAAATATTACTAAGACTGGTGTCAAAGAGTATACTGCCTGGTTTTAGGCTAGAAGTTTTATGATTTTATGTCTTACATTTTTAAGTCTTTATTAATCCATTTTAAATTTATTTTTATGCATGGTGTGAGAAGTTAGTCCAGTTTGATTCTTTTGCATGTGGCTGTCCAGCTTTCCTGACACCATTTCTTGAAGAGGCTGACTTTTACCCATTGTTTATTCTTGCCTCCTTTGTTGTAGATTAATTGCCTGTATAAGCGTGGGTACATTCTTGGAGTCTCTGTTCTGTTCCAAAGTGTCTTTTTTGGTGCCAATATCATACTGTTTGCATTACTATTATCTTTGTAGTGTAGTTTGAAATCAAGAAGCCTGATGACTCCAGCTTTGTTCTTCTTAAAATTGTTTTGGCTATTCAGGGCCTTTTGTGTTTCCCTACAAATTTTATCATTATTTGCTCTCATTTTGTGAAAAATGCCATTGGTATTTTGATAGGGATTGTATCGAATCTGTAGATTGCTTTGGGTGGTATGATCATTTTAACAATAGTAATTCTTCCAGTCCATGAATACGGTATATCTTTCCATCTCTTTGTGTTCTCTTCAGTTTATTTCATTGGTGTCTTATAGTTTTCCAGAACAGGTCTTTTATCTCCTTAGTTAGATTTATTCCTAGGTATGGTATTCATTTTGATGCGATTATAAATTGAATGGTTTTCTTAGTTTCTCTTTCTGGTAGTTTGTTGTTAGTGCATAGCAATTCAACAGATTTCTGTATATTACTTTGTATCCTGCCACTTTCCTGAATTTATTGATGAATTCTATATTTTTTCCTTGTTGTCTTTAGGATTTTCTAGGTATAGTATCATGTCATCTGCAAATAGTGACAGTTTTGTGCCTTCCTTACAATTTGGATTCCTTTTATTTCTTTTTCTTTTCTGATTGCTGTGGCTAGGATTTCCAATACTCTGTTGAGTGAAAGTTGTAAGAGTGGGCATCCTTGTCTTGCACCTTATGTTAAAGGAAATGCTTTCAGCTTTTTACTGTTGAGTATGATGTTAGCTGTGGGTTTGTCATATATGGCCTTTATTATGTTGAGGTATGTTCCCTCTACACTCACTTTGTTTAAAATTTTTACCATGTTGAATTTTGTCAAAAGCTTTTCCTGCACCCTTTGAGATCATCATATGGTTTTATTCTTTGGTTTGTTAATATGGTGTATCACATTGATTGCTTTGTGGATTTTGAACCATTATTGCATCCTTGGGTCAAATCCCACTCAGTGTCTGTGATCCTTTTAATGTTGAATTTGGTTTGCTAATATTTTGTTGAGGATTTTGTATCTAGGTTCATCAGTGATATTTGCCTGTGAATTTCCTTTTTTATGACTGTCTTTGTCTGGTTTTGGTATCAGGGTGATTTTGGCCTTGTAGAATGTGTTTGGAAGCATTCCTTTCTCTGCAGTTTTTTTTGGAATAATTTCACTGGGATAGGTTTTAACTCTTCTATGTTTGGTAGACTTCACTTTTTGAAGCCTGGCTCTAGACTTTCGTTTGTTGGGGTTTTTTTTTTGTTACGGATTCAGTTGCATTACTGTCTAGTGGTCTGTTCATATTTTCTGTTTCTTCCTGATCCAGTTTTGGGAGATTGTACATTTCTAGGAATTTGTCCATTTCTTCTAGGTTGTTGGTTTTATTGGCATATAATTGTTTGTAGTAGTCCCTTACGAGTCTTTGTATTTCCGTGGGGGTCAGTTGTCACTTCTTTTTCATTTCTGATATTATTGATTTGCTCCCCCCTCTTTTTTATGAATCTAGCTAAAGGTTTATCAGTTTTGTTTAAATTTTCATATAATCAGTGCCTAGTTTCATTTAAGTCTTTGTTTCATTTATTTCTGCTTTGATCTTTATGATTTCTTTCCTTCTACTAACTGGGTTTTTTGTTCTTTTTCTAGTTCCTTTAGATGTATGGTTAGGTTGTTTATTTGAGATTTTGCTTGATTCCTGAGGTAAGCCTGTATCACTATAAACTTCCCTCTTATTATTGCTTTTGCTGTATCCCATGAACTTTGGATCACTGTGTTTCCATTTTGTTTGGAGGGTTAGTTTTGGCTGCGTGATGAACCCTATGGTCTTTGAAAAGATGTAATTAGGTGCAGATTAATAACTGAATGTTCTTAGTCAAAGGACTTGTCAGACTGTCAGATTTTGGGAAGTCTCCCCAGAGATACACTGTCTTGTATGACTTTAACATGTGATCTTAAGATACTATTGTTTCCAATAAAATCAAGCAGAAGCTGTTGTTAGATTTGCTTACATAAAGATTTTGGTTCTTATAATGTCTCTTCATATGCAATGAGAACTTAATCCTTGTAGGGGCATACAGTCTTGATACTACTAGCTAGTAATTTCAATTTTTAGTTCATTTCAAGGTTTTAAGTTGGGCCCAGTTTGGGAGAATGGAACAGTGTTGGGGGAAGAAAATTTACAGTACCTTTAAGTTCTGAAATATTGGATTTGTGTTTCTTTCTCAGTTGTGCTCCTTTGTTATTTGTCAGCTTGATCCTAAGGTAGTATGTTTTAGTTTCAAATTTCTGAAGGAGAAAATCTGATTAAATAGTCTAAATGCCTTGTTATCTAGCTTCTTGGTCAAATCAGCTGTATGCAAGGGAGTATATTAACATGTCTTAGGTATGCAACTTTCCCCAATGTTTATATCTTTTCTCTCAGAAGAGGAAATCTGATAACCAGGCAGCCATCCTAAGCGGTGTTCATTATTAACAAGTTAATTAAATCAGATACCAATGATATTAATAATCAAATGACAGTATTGAAATAATTTATTTTCTGGGTGGTTAAAATTAACACTATTACTTTAAGGCAGTGTTCTTAGCCTTTTTTGCTGTCCAAAAACTCCCTTTGAAAATTTAATGAAGTGTCTTGGACCCTTTGAAGCCTATCCAATAACTTCAGGTTGGTGTGCCTACTTTAAACTTTTTAATTAAACAATTTAACATGCATTGTTAAATTTCCTGTAAAATCTGGTTTTTCATGCTATAGCATGAAATATTAGAATAAGAATGATTATTTTAATTATAACTATTATTTGAGAAAAATGTTGTCTAGTAGCAGAGCCAGTTTTTAAGTTTAGAATAGTTGGAAACCTGTTTGTATGTATTTAGTTTCAAAATATTTACATTGTTAAAAATATAAAGTTAAGCAATTAAATATACACATTCTTGTTAGAATTTATTCCATATAACACTAATGTTAAAATACAAGACACATGTTTATTTTAAAATAACTCTTTACATGCCATAATGTACATAGTAATGGAAAACTTGTGTGTTCTGAATTGTAAAAATTAAAAAAAAAATCAGTAAGAGTTGTACCAATTTTTTCTTTATTATGTGGTATGACTTTTTCTGAGCAGTTGTTGTAACTTTGACATATTCAGGTCAATCAGCTTTCTCTCTATTATCCTTATTTTGAGTCTTTAACATGTTTACTTTGGTTTTATACAGATTTCATGCTTCTAGTCTCTCACCCCACCCCCACCTCCACCAAATAACTAATTACTCAGAAGCTTAATTCATTGACTTAAATTTCTACCATAGTTTTGGAAGTTCAGCTTTAAAATATTTATATAACTTTTAGAGCTTTAAATGATTCTTTAGTGTACTGTGAAGAATGTTTATTTCAGATAACAATTTATTATGTTTAGAATCAGGCCCGGTATCATAACCTTTCTCAGTTACAGTATTTAGTAGAATAATACAATTATCTGGAGACTTAACGTGGCAGTTTAGTCCAAAGAGTCTGCAGCAACACTTAAAGCATAGGTAGACACATAGCTCTTTTATGTCTTAATGTTGTTTTGTGGGTATTCTTCCCTTTGTTCGCCTCGTATACACATAATGAAAGTGTGCTTTTTCTCTATCAATTAAATTATAACAAATGTGGCTGAAGAATCATTCTCCTGTCTCTGTTTTTGGAGGAACATTAACTATATAATTAAATGATTGGTAAACATTTGTGTAGAGCTGAAATATATGTAAATTAAAGTCTTACATATGACTAATAAAAGATAAATAATTTGATATGCCCACTACCTACCCAGTATAAGAAACCAACTTTCTGATAGATGTAGAGGTGACAGTTATCAATATATTTTCAGCTTTCTATTTAAAATAATAGATGAGCAACATTAATGTAAGATGTTCTAAAGTTTAGCTCTAAAGCGCTGCCATTTTAAAGTCCTTTTTGGATAAAGCTGAACTTTTGATATTGCTCCAGTTAAAACTATAATCAATGCCTTCATAATTTAATCTCAATAAAAGGAGGACAGGAAAAAGAATTCTTAATTGGATATCTTTTTGATTGATTCAACAAATCAATATTTTTAAAGTTTTAAAAATTGAAGTATAGTCAGTTTACAATGTTATGTCAGTTTCTGGTATACAGCGTAATAGTTCAGTCATACATATACATACATAGATTTGTTTTCATATTCTTTTTCATTATCGTTTACAACAAGATGCTGAATATAGTTCCCTAAGTTATATAGTATAAACTTGTTGTTTATCTAAAAAATTAATTTTTTTATTGAAGCATAGTTTATTTAGTGTTTTGTTAGTTTCAGGTGTACTATATATCTGTTTTATACCAGATACTTTACATATTATCTTTAATCCTCATAAAATCTTTTGAGGTTGGTATTATTTTCCGCGTTTTACAGATGAACAAATTGAAGTAGAGAGCTATCACAGTAAGTGGCTTAAAGTAGAATTCAAACCTTTTTGTCTCACTTTGAGGTCCATGCTCATTGAAGATATTGTCCCTTTGGTGTGAACTAAATTGAAGATAGAACTTCTTGTGAATAACATGTTTTAATTTTTCCATCTTCCACTTTTACCAGGCCTGTCTTTTTAAGGTTCTGTAGAACTTTTGTCTTTATAAAGTTATATATATGCTCCTTATAGAATACTTAAACATCCAGAAAAGTATAAAGACGAAGAAATAAATCTAAAACCTCACCAACCGTAGGTACTATTGATATTTGAGATTTTTGTAATGCGTTTTTTTAAGATAATTTTAGATAATTTTGTAATGCGTTTTTTTAGATAATTTTAGATAATCACAGTGTGTAATTTTGAACGTTTAATTTTTACCAGGCATTATAGTATCATTTCTTTATATAATTGGCAACACATATTACCTGATATGTAAGTAACATAAAGTATCATAATTAAAAGGATTATTCTCCTTTGGAAGTTTAGGTACTTTGATTTTTTTCCTTTTGTAAATATCGTTGAGATGAACATTCTTGTACATAGCCAGTCAAGATGTGGCCTGATTTCTCCACTAATCACCCACCTCCCTGCCCAACACTGAGGACGTATAGTCAAATGTTATGTTCATGAGTTACTCAGATTAGTTTTTGTCCATCTGTCCCTCAATCTGTCTTTCCTTTCTTTCTGTCTTCCCGTTGAGTATGGTTACAATATTTTTGAATACACTTAAGTTCATTTGTTTCAGGTTGCTTTAAGTTTTAGGTGTTTCCCCTCATCTCATTGTTTCTTATTTTATTTTTTATGTATGTAGAGTATTAACGTGCTTTCCAAAATCAAAACTATTAAAAGCCACCGCTCTTCCTGTGTACTCTATTTGCTGTCTTCTAATTGGGCATTTTGCTCCATCAGTTGTTTGTCCATCAGTAGTTTTTTTTCTGTATCATTGCTGTCAACATGCAAGCCTGCTGAATTTTTTCTCACCTAAAAACCAACCTGATTTCTCTCTTACGCCACTGGCCCTTTTTCTTTAATCCTTAATCCTTAATCACCTTTACTGATTTTTTTTATATTTCCTTGGCCTCTTAGTGGTCCCCCAACACAGTCCTTGAGCCATTTTATTTTCTGTCTCCATCTCGCAATCATAAATACCATCTACAACATTGGTGATTACCAAATTTGTATTTGCAACTACTGAATGACATTTGAATATCCAACTACCTAATTGGTATCTCCTCTTGGATATCTAATAGGCATCTCTTAATTAAACTATTCAAAGTCTAAATTCTGACCCTTAATCCCAAATTTCTTTCTTTCTGTGTCTCTTTGCCCCCATGAATTTACTCAGACCAAAAACCTTGGAGCCGTCCTTGTCCTCAGTCTGTATTATCAAATCCTGTTGGCTTTACCTTCAGAATATGTCTAGAATTGTTCCCTTCTCACCACTTCCTAATCTTCCATCTTGATCCAAGGCAACATCTTTTCTTACCTGTATTATTGTAATAACCTCCTGACTGGCTCCTTTCTTCTGTCCATGTCTCCTTTTCATATATTCTCAATAGAATGATCCTTGAAAAATCCCTGTTCTAGTCCCCTAGTCACAGTCATCTCCAGCCACTCTCATTGTTACTCAGAGAAAAGCCAGTCTTTAGAGTGGCTTAAATGGTCCCACATGATCTGGTCTCTGTTATTTCTCTAACTTTGTCTCCTATCATTCCTGTCCTTGTTCATTTCCTCCAGCTCCATTGGCCTTCTTGCTATTCCTCAGACCTGCCAAGAATGTTCCTACCTCATGTTTTTGCGCTTAGCTTTTCCCCTGCCTAGAGCATTCTTTCTCCAGATATTTGCATAGCTAGCTCCTTCACTTTCTTCAGACCTTGCCCAAATGTCATCTTTTTAATGAGGCTTTTCCTGTCCACTCTTAAAAATTAAAAGGTCCCCTGCTTGCATCTCCTGACTTACATTTTGCTTTGTTTTTTCTCCATAGTTAACAGAATCTGACTTACTATATATTTAACTTATTTTTTTAATTCTGTGTACCTATACCCCCCCAATTAAGGTCCATGAAGGAAGAGTTTTTTTAATCTATTTTGTTCATTGTCAAATCCTCAGTGCCTGTTAAATTATAGGTATTGGTTAAAATGTATTGAATGAATGGATAAAATGCTCAGGGCCTTATGTAATCAGTCCCTTCTTTGTCCTTTCAGAGTTATCTACTACTCTTCTGGCTCTCATGCTACATTCCAGATGCTGATCTTTTTTCAGTTCTATTTTATACTGTGCTCTCTCCTGCCTCAGAAGCTTTATGTTTTATTCTCTCTACTTGGAATACTCTTTCTTTCCTGCTCCCTTCTTCTACTGCTGTTCCTTTAGATATCAGCTCAGAAGTCTCTGTTTCAAAGAAGCTCTGGATTAAGAACCCCTACTGTATTCTCTCCTTGTCATGCTGTTTGAACTCTGTCTCACCCACTAACTGAACACTGCACAAAGGCAGGAGCCTTGACTATACTAGTCAGTGTATGTGTCTGAATAGTGAATCCTCAATAAGTACTTATTGAATGCCAACTTCTAGCTTTAATATTCTCCCCTGAGGCAGTGTCAGGTTATTCCTATATGATTAGAAATAGCCTATCAGGAAGATTCATATCATTAAATCAAACATTGGTGGTAAGTATGAAACAACCCAGCATCATTGACCAAATATGGGTTAAATGTGAACTTTGTATTGACAAAGTTAGTGTGTTGACATTTTGTGAGAAGCCATGAATTCAGATAAAATCTGGTTCAACAAATTCTGGTTTTAGAGTCAGTGGAGAAGCATGTGTATATTGATTCTTATTGATATGTAGGGCATGTAAATAACCCAGTGTATTTTGGTAACTTAATATTTAATGTCAGAAGACTGGCTGATGACTCTTGTTAGCCAATATTAACTTTGTCAATAGTTTTACTTGTGAAAAAGTACTTGCTGGGTAAAGTTAGCAATTTTTAATTTTTTAAGATTGTTTTAAGAATTAAAGTAATATATATGAAAGTACTTTAAAATGCATGTGTAATTTATTATTATTATTGTCATTATTCCTGTTATCATCATTATTTGTCGTGACACTGGGCAAATAAGTTAGTTTCTCATTGTATTTACTCATTTAAAAGTAGGGATAAAAATAGTGGTGACCCTAATGGGTTATCATGAGAATTTGTAAAGCATGCATGCAAAGAGAAGAGCCTGGTACACAGTAAACCTTTGGTAAATGTTCACTACTATTTTAACTTATTATTTCCAATCTTTTAAATTTAAGGACTTTCCTTTTTAAGTCATTTTAGTGAATCTGAGTTCTTTAATTAGAATTCAGGGTCCAGTCCCCTGTTTGACTTTTGGCACTTTCATTAAGCCACTTTATACTTCAATTTTCTTAACTCCTGTATAAAATAAAATTATATTTGTACAGCTAATTCAGGGTTGTGAATAACTGATATTTTTAAGAGTTTCATGTAGAAAACTTCAAAATTGGCTGCTAAATAGAACTGTATAATTTCCTTCCTCGGAGATCTTTTAGAACAAGATTTATGTACTACAATTTATTCCTGGAATGATCTGGGTCAGTTTCTAAAGCTGAGAATCACTGGATGATCCTAAATGGAGTACTGATGTCCTTTAATCATCAATCTTGACATGATGAATGACTGGTGGCACCTTTTGCTGCTACCACTTCTGGGGGGTCCCCTCATTCTTTTACCTTCCTTGTAGATTGATTAATAAAATAAGAATATCGACTTCTGTGATACAATCTGTGGTAAAGTGAACAAAATGTGGTAGGGGATGGCTCAAAGCATTGCATAGTACTTGAAAAATAGTAGATACTCTAACAGTATTTATAAATTTGAAAGGCGCTAACAGCTAGAGCTTTAGTGTATATGGTAATATGGTATTTAAAAGCATGCCAAAAATATTGTAGACTTTCTGTAACAGAGCAAAGCAATAATAACAAAACCACATTGAAAAACATGGATTAAAGTAGAGCTTATCATGTGGTTTTGTGTTTCTTAGTGATGCTTTTATACTTTTAGTGCTCTGTATATTTGTAAGAATAACTCAGGGGTACAGTAACTAACACTAAAATAAATGTCAATGTTTATTCTCTTTCAGATTTACCAAAAATTTGTCTCCTGACAAGATAAATCTAAGTACCCTTAAAGGAGAAGGTGAACTAAAGAATTTAGAGTTGGATGAAGAGGTGCTCCAGAATATGTTGGATTTGCCAACATGGCTTGCTATCAACAAGGTTTTTTGTAATAAAGCATCTATTAGGGTGAGACTTTGATATGGAAGACATTTCTGCTTTGTTTTATTTATTCAAACCTATCTTTTAAAATAAATGTTTAATCTTAGATAATTCTGAAAAGAAGCATTATTATTAACATAATTTATAATAAAAATACCTTTGTCTAAATAATTGCATAAATGTATGCCTTATGAATTTAATTGAAGTCATATTCTAATATGTTAATTAATTTATAAGACTTTAAGTTTTATTTAAAATTTAATGTTAACATCTAAATAAAATTACTGATAATTTATTAATAAAATAATTGGTTATATTTGGCATATATTTAAAGATTTTTTAAGGGTTTGTTGTCAAATGGGACAATTTAAATTTCAAATGAAGAGATATGACTGATAAGTTATCTTATTCTGACCATTATACTTTATTTGAAATTTGTTCTTTTCCTCATTTGTTTCTTATTTTGAGAATTTAAAATTTTTCTTTTATTATTATTTCTACTTATTAAAACTTAGGCTTTCTTATCTTTAATTCCAATCATATGTCATATCACTTCTTTCTCTTAAAGATTAGGCTTAGTTTGAGAGTACTCAGTAGAAATACTGCATGCTAATTTGTTTCATAAAATTAAAATTGAGCTCTAAAGAAAAGATTGTGGAAAGGTTCCCATATCTTTTGATGGTCACCTAAATTTTATTCTATCCTTTATAAACCCAAATGTTTACAGAAGCATGACATTTTTAGTGCAGAGTATGTTTGAACATTACTTACTGATATTGCTTGGCATTTAACATTAATGGTCTCACTTTTGTATTTGTTTTAAATATCTATGAAGAGATTGGTTGGAATTCTAGAATTTAAAAAACTGTTCAGTGAACAAAACATTGATTATGCTTTGCTGGGAATTCTTAAATTATAAAAGTAAAGTGTGTTTTAAGAACTGGGGGAAAAAAGATATTAAGAGAACCTGAAATTTTATTTAAAAAGATGACCAAGAGGTGCCTAGCTAGCTCAGTTGGTAGAGCATGAGACTCTTAAAAAGATGACTAAGAAAGTAAAGGTAGTAGTATTTTCTTGTGTAAAATAATTACATCTGATTTCAAGAGTATGAATAAATTGCTTAGTTTATTATTTTGCAACTTAAGAAAAAAGTCATCTGATATAATTTGGTATGTCTATCACTGTATTAAGAGAACATCTGTGTTGATTACTGTTTTACATTTTTTTTTTGATTCATTTTAAAGGAAAAACATTTTTTCTTTTGTAGATTCCATGGACAAAACTGAAAACACATCCCATATGTTTGGTAAGTTCTGCATTGCATCAGAAGTAAAGATTTATATATGTATATAATTAACTACTTTGGTAATATTAAACTTTTGTTTCATATAAACATAATCTTCGGACTTCCCACTAGTTAGTTTCCACTTTCATTTTATTTTGAGGGTACTTAGGACTCTCAGTCCTTAAATGAAAAGTTTGAATTTTAAAATGGAAGGGTCTTTAAAGTTTTTCAGGTCTAGAATATTATGTTCTAAGTTGGTATATTTTGTTGCATTAATTTAACTCCTTATTGACATACTATAAGAGTCTTCTTTTAATAAAATTGATCCAGACTTTTTGTTTTCTGGTTTTATGGATCAAATAAATTAAATAATATGTTCTTTAATACAGTTTTCTTTTTAAGGAAAATTAAAGAAAGATTCATTCATTGCACAAATATTTATTGAACACCTCTCCTCTGCCCTGAGGGAATTTATTTTTTTTTTTTTGATTCATAATCATTTTACAGTGTTGTGTCAAATTCCAGTGTTCAGTACAATTTTTCAGTCATACATGGACATATACACACTCATTGTCACATTTTTTTCTCTGTGATTTATCATAACATTTTGTGTATATTTCCCTGTGCTATACAGTGTAATCTTGTTTATCTGTTCTACAATTTTGAAATCCCAGTCTATCCCTTCCCACCCTCTACCCCGCCCCCCCCCCGGTAACCACAAGTCTGTATTCTCTGTCCATGAGTCCATTTCTGTTCTGTATTTATGCTTTGTTTTTGTTTGTTTGTTTGTTTCTGTTTTTTAGATTCCACATATGAGCGATCTCATATGGTATTTTTCTTTCTCTTTCTGGCTTACTTCACTTAGAATGACATTCTCTAGGAACATCCATGTTGCTGCAAATGGCATTATGTTGTCGGTTTTTATGGCTGAGTAGTATTCCATTGTATAAATATACCACATCTTCTTTATCCAGTCACCTGTTGATGAACATTTAGGTTGTTTCCATGTTTTGGCTATTGTAAATAGTGCTGCTATGAACATTGGGGTGCAGGTGTCATCCTGAAGTAGATTTCCTTCTGGGTACAAGCCCAGGAGTGGGATTCCTGGGTCATATGGTAAGTCTATTCCTAGTCTTTTGAGGAATCTCCACACTGTTTTCCATAGTGGCTGCACCAAACTGCATTCCCACCAGCAGTGTAGGAGGGTTCCCCTTTCTCCACAGCCTCTCCAGCATTTGTCATTTTTGGATTTTTGAATGACGGCCATTCTGACTGGTGTGAGGTGATACCTCATTGTAGTTTTGATTTGCATTTCTCTGATAATTACTGATATTGAACATTTTTTCATGTGTTTTTTGATCATTTGTATGTCTTCCTTGGAGAATTGCTTGTTTAGGTCTTCTGCCCATTTTTGGATTGGGTTGTTTATTTTTTCCTTATTGAGTCGTATGAGCTGCTTATATATTTTGGAGATCAAGCCTTTGTCGGTTTCACTTGCAAAAATTTTCTCCCATTCCGTAGGTTTTCTTCTTGTTTTATCTCTGGTTTCCTTTGCTCTGCAGAAGCTTGTAAGTTTCATTAGGTCCCATTTGTTTATTCTTGCTTTTATTTCTTCTAGGAGAAAATTTTTGAAATGTATGTCAGATAATGTTTTGCCTATGTTTTCCTCTAGGAGGTTTATTGTATCTTGTCTTATGTTTAAGTCTTTAATCCATTTTGAGTTGATTTTTGTATATGGTGTAAGGGTGTGTTCTAGCTTCATTGTTTTACATGCTGCTGTCCAGTTTTCCCAACACCATTTGCTGAAGAGACTGTCTTTATTCCATTGTATATTCTTGCCTCCTTTGTCGAAGATGAGTTGACCAAAAGTTTGTGGGTTCATTTCTGGGCTCTCTATTCTGTTCCATTGGTCTATATGTCAGTTTTGGTACCAATACCATGCTGTCTTGATGACTGTAGCTCTATAGTATTGTCTGAAGTCTGGGAGAGTTATTCCTCCAGCCTCATTCTTTCTCTTCAGTAATGCTTTAGCAATTCTAGGTCTTTGATGGTTCCATATAAATTTTATTATGATTTGTTCTAGTTCTGTGAAATATGTCCTGGGTAATTGGATAGGGATTGCATTAAATCTGTAGATTGCCTTGGGCAGTGTGACCATTTTAACAATATTGATTCTTCCAATCCAAGAGCATGGAATATCTTTCCATTTTTTAAAGTCTTCTTTAATTTCCTTCATCAATGGTTTATAGTTTTCTGTGTATAATTCTTTCACCTCCTTGGTTAGATTTATTCCCAGATATTTTATTACTTTGGGTGCTATTTTAAAGGGGATTGTTTCTTTACTTTCTTTTTCTGTTGATTTATCGTTAGTGTAAAGAAAGGCAACTGATTTTTGAACATTAATTTTGTAACCTGCTACCTTGCTGAATTCTTCGATCAGCTCTAGTAGCTTTTTTGTGGACCTTTTAGGGTTTTCTATATATAGTAACATGTCGTCAGCATATAATGACACTTTTACCTCTTCTTTTCCAATTTGGATCCCTTTTATTTCTTTCTCTTGCCTGATTGCTGTGGCTAGGACTTCCAGGACTATAGTGAATAGGAGTGGTGATAGTGGGCATCCTTGTCTTGTCCCAGATTTTAGTGGGAAGCTTTTGAGTTTTTCACCGTTGAGAACTATGCTGGCTATAGGTTTGTCATATATAGCTTTTATTATGTTGAGATATGTTCCCTCTATACCCACTTTGGCGAGAGTTTTTATCATAAATGGGTGTTGAATTTTATCAAATGCTTTTTCTGCATCGATTGAGATGATCATGTGGTTTTTGTCCTTTCTCTTGTTGATGTGATGTATTACATTGATTGATTTGCGTATGTTGAACCAGCCTTGTGTCCCTGGGATGAACCCCACTTGGTCATGATGTATAATCTTTTTTATGTGTTGTTGGATTCTATTTGCTAAAATTTTGGTGAGGATTTTGGCATCTATGTTCATCAGTGATATTGGCCTATAATTCTCTTTTTTTGTAGTGTCTTTGCCTGGTTTTGGTATCAGGGTGATGGTGGCTTCATAGAAAGAGTTTGGGAGTATTCCCTCCTTTTCAATCGTCTGGAAGAGTTTGAGAAGGACTGGTATGAGTTCTTCTTTGTATGTTTGGTAGAATTCCCCGGTGAAGCCGTCCGGTCCTGGACTTTTATTTGTAGGGAGGTTTTTAATTGCTATTTCTATTTCCTTTCTAGTGATCGGGTTGTTCAAGTGTTCAGTTTCTTCTTGATTCAGTTTTGGTGGACAGTATGTTTCCAGAAACTTGTCCATCTCCTCTAGGTTATCCAGTTTGGTTCCATATAGTTTTTCATAATATTCTCGTATGATATTCTGTATTTCTATTTTGTTTGTTGTAATTTCTCCATTTTCCTTTCTTATTTTGCAAATTTGTGCTCTCTCTTTTTTCTTCTTTGTGAGTTTGGCCAGAGGTTTGTCGGTTTTATTTACTTTTTCAGAAAACCAACTTTTGGTTTGGTTGATTTTTTCTATGGTCTTGTTAATCTCTATTGTATTTAATTCCTCTCTGATCTTTATTATTTCCTTCCTTCTGCTGCTTTTTGGGGCTTTTTGTTCTTCTTTATCTAGTTCATTCAGCTGGTGGGTTAAATTGTTTGTTTGAGATTGTTCTTCTTTTTTGAGGAAGGCCTGTATCGCTATAAACTTCCCTCTTAGCACTGCCTTTGCTGTGTCCCATAGGTTTTGAGTGGTTGTGCTTTCATTATCATTTGTCTCAAGGTATTTTTTAATTTCAGCTTTGATTTCCTCATTGATCCATTGTTTTTTCAGTAACATATTGTTTAATCTCCATGCTTTTCTTTTTTTCTCCTTTGTTTCTCTGTTGTTGATTTCCAGTTTCATGGCATTGTGGTCAGTAAAGATGCTTGAGATAATTTCTATCTTCTTAAATTTGTTGAGGTTTCTTTTGTGTCCAAGTACATGATCGATCCTGGAAAATGTTCCATGTGCACTTGAAAAGAATGTATATTCTATTTTTTGGGGGTGTAAAGCTCTGAAAATATCCACCAAATCTAGTTTTTCTATTGTAGTATTTAATTTCTCTGTTGCCTTGTTTATTTTCTGTCTGGAAGATCTGTCTAGTGATGTTAATGCAGTGTTAAAATCTCCAACTATGATTGTATTCCCATCAATATCGCCCTTTATCTCTGTTAGTAATTCTTGTATGTACTTAGGTGCTCCTATATTGGGTGCATATATATTAACAAGTGTAATATCTTCATCTTGTATCACTCCTTTAATCATTATAAAATGTCCCTCTTTATCTTTCTTTATGGCCTTTGTTTTAAAGTCTATTTTGTCTGAAATCAGTACTGCAACACCTGCTTTTTTGGCTTTTCCATTTGCATGGAATATCCTTTTCCATCCTTTCACTCTCAATCTATATGTGTCCTTCTCCCTAAAGTGGGTCTCTTGTATGCAGCATATTGAAGGTTCTTGCTTTATAATCCACTCTGCCACCCTATGTCTTTTGAGTGGAGCATTTAGTCCATTAACATTTACAGTAATTAATGATAGATGTGTGTTTATTGCCATTTTGAACTTATCTTTGCAGTTGAATTGGTATATCCTCTTTGTTCCTTTCTTCTTCCTTTTGTGGTTTGGTAATTTTCCTTTGTATTATCATGGATTTTATTTAATTTTTGTGACTCCCTTGTAAATTTTTGACTTGTGGTTACCCTTTTTTGTAAATCTATTAACCTATACCCGTTTTTAATAAACTGATAATAACATGATCTCAAACCCATCCTACTGTTAAAAAAATTTAAAAAAGAAAGAAAAAAAATTCTATATTTCCCTGCCTCCCTCTCCCACTCTCAGTGATTTGTATGTCTTCTTTTATAATTTCGTGTTTTCTTTATTTGTAATTCATGAGTTATCACCTTTCCAGTTGTACGTTTCTCATTTCTGTAGCATCCTGCTGCTTTTCTATTTAGAATAGCCCTTTCAATATTTCTTTTAGCATGGGTTTAGTGTTGCTAAACTCCTGCAGCTTTTTTTTTGTCTGTGAAACTCTTTATTTCTCCTTCTATCCTAAAGGATAGCCTTGCTGGATAAAGTATCCTAGGCTGCATCTTTTTTTCATTCAGGGCTTTGAATATATCTTGCCACTCCCTTCTGGCCTGTAGTGTTTGTGTAGAGAAATCAGCTGAGAGCCTTATGGGGGTTCCCTTGTAGTTCACTCTTTGCTTTTCTCTTGCTGCCTTTAGAATCATTTCTTTATCTTTGACTCTGGCCATCTTGATTATGATATGTCTTGGTGTGGGTCTATTTGGGTTCTTCCTGTTTGGGACCCTCTGAGCTTCCTGTACTTGGATATCTGATTCCTTCTTTAAGTTTGGGAAGTTTTCAGTCATGATTTCTTCAAAAACCTTTTCAATCCCCTTTGATCCTTCTTCCCCTTCTGGGACCCCTATTATGCGAAGATTGGGACGCTTTATATTATCCCATAGGTCCCTTATGCTATTATCATTATTTTTTATTTGCTTATCTTGTAGTTCTTCTGAATGGGTGCTTTCTGTTGCCCTGTCTTCTAGATCACTAATTCGTTCCTCTGCATTAACTAGTCGGCTTTGCACAGCTGTTAGATCATTCCTCATCTCTGTCATTGAGTTTTCCCATTTTGCTTGGCTCTTCTTTATAGCTTCAATTTCATTTTTGACATATTTTATTTCTCTAAGCATTATCTCTTTTAATTCCTTCAGCAATTTGATCACTCCTTTTTTGAAATCTTGATCTAGTAGGCTATCAATGTCTATTTCATTGAGCTTTCTTTCAGGGGATTCCTCTTGTTCTTTTAATTGGGAAAGGTTTCTCTGCTTCTTCATCTTGCTCATACCTCTCTGGCACTGTGGTTTATGAAGTATCAGTTGTCTATTTTGGATCTTAAGTATTTTATCTATCTAATGCCTATTTAGGAATAGAACTTAGGAAAAAAAAAGAAAAAAGAAAAAAAAAGAAAAGAATAAGAGAGAGAGAAAGATTTTTAAAAGAAGGGAGAAAGAGGGTTTGAAAACAATGTATAATGAATAATAGAAGAGCGGGTTGAAGCAGAGTATTAATTGGGTGGAGAAGTCCTTTTAAAACCTTAGAAAAGGGGGTGTGGGGAGATGAATATATGTGTTTGAAGCCTGTGTCTAATCAATAACAGGACATCAAAACCGAAGAGAAATAGAAATGAATTAAGAAGTAAAAATTAAAAGAGTATTTGAAGATAGAACAGGTAAAAACAGATTAAAACAAAACAGAAACAAAAACAGAAAACAAAAATACAAAACAAAGCAAAACAAAAACCAAAAAAAAAAAAAAAAAAAGGGGGTTGTCGGTGTTCTCTTGGAGTGTGTGTGCTTTTAATGTGATGTCCTCCTGTCTTCGTTCTGTTTTGGAAGCTCAGCTTGTTTTCATAGGCCCTCCGTTGGCGCCCTCTTCTGTGCTGCTCCCAGCACCTGTCGGCAAGCAGATCGCGCCTCCTCCTAACACGGGGTCAGATTCAGCTCTCCTCCGCTGTGGGCGGGCGGGTCACTGCCCCTCTGGATGCCGCAGACAGATGTTGCAGACTAGCCAGGCAGGAGGACGGGTCGTGCCCCTTCCCAGCACCTCGGTCAGGGGTTGTGTTCCTGCCCGACAGGCGGGGGAACCGCTCTCCCCCTGCCTGCGCCGCCGGTAGCTCCGCTGCTATGTGCGGCTGCGCGCTATGCCCTGGCCGGCGCTCCGCCCTGGTCGCGTTCCGCGGGTGGGCTCGGGGAAGACCCAGGGGCAGCCTCCTCCCTGCTCCAAGCCAAGACCCAGATGCTTGTTTGTCTTTGTGGATCAAGTTCTCTGGGGTACCAGAATGGAAGGGTCCTATCTGCCCAGGGCTGTAGGCCCGTCTCAGTCTGGCCCTTGAGGCTGCTAAGCCCTTCGGTGCGGACGCAGGTTTCGTCTCTGCCCCCGCCTGGGTGTTAAGCGCCGGAGAATATGGCGGCTCTGCCTGGGCCCCGCCCCTCTTCCCTTGAAAAGTTTCCGCGTGTTTTCAGAGATGGGGGTATGCACCCTTCCCCCGAGAGCACATCTGTTTTATGGAGGGCCCAGGTTGTTCTGTCCTGTACACCCACAGCCCCGGCGCTCAGCCCCTTGCAGTCCCCCGGAGTTTCCTCCGTGCAGCCGCCCCCGTCCTCCGCCCAGATTATGCAGCCTGGTCCTGCCCGCTGCTGCCGGCCGGCGTCTCAGGCTGGTTGTCGGGGGGACGCTCTGTGCCTGTTTAACTTAGTTCTGTCAGACAAGGGCTGCTCTGTACAGATCCGAGCCTCGGAGGCTCCCCCTCCGTCCCGCTGGCCTCTCAGTTGGAGAGGGGAGACCCAGCGAGCAAGCGCCAGTCCTCCTTTGCCGCTCCCTCCCCGCGGGACCCGTCCTGCGCTGCTTTGCCTTTTGTTCTTTCTTTTTTCCTTTTCTCCTACCAGATTTTTGGCGTCTTTATCTTTTGAAGAGGGCGATGATCTGTTGGAGTTCTGCAGGTGCTCTGGTTGGCCTAGTGGGTCTGTAGATGTGGGTCTTGGTGTATTTGTGGGAGAGGGTGGCTTACAAGCGTCCTTCTACTCCGCCATCTTGCCCGGAAGTCGGGAATTTATATTTTTATAAGAAGACTGACAATGAACAAGTACACAAATACAAGAAGACAGTTTCCGATAATAAGTGCTGTATTAAAATGGAGAATGAAGAATAACTGGAGTTATGTTAGAGATGACTACTAAGGACATTTGATTTTTCTTCAAGAAAAAAATTAGCCTAAGAAAGTTTTTCATTATGAGAATATTAATTTTTTCACATTTCTTTTATATTTCATATTTTTCATAGTTATGTGCTTTAAATCTCAGGTTTTAGATTAGGATAATCTTTTAGAGGTGGTTGGTTTAGTCCTGTTAATTAATAAATAATCTAATTTATCAATTAATGTACATTCTGGGATTAGCGATTATACTTTTATCAAACCTTATGATCTTATCAGTATATATCTCTCATAGTTTTTCTCTCCCATATTCCTGTAATGAGCATCGTTTTTCCACCAGATAATAAGTGCCTTGAGAAAGGACTAAGCACTTTCTTTTTGTTTTTGTTTTTCCTATTTCTCCTTTTAGACCTTTATAGATACATTTAAAATAACTCAATTTATTTACTGTTAACTTTGCTACTAAAGAAATGAAAGAGAAAGTAGTTTTAAATATTTTGATAATATACATAAAATAAAATTTCTAATTATTATATTTTCATGTATTTTTATTAGTCCCTGGATAAAGTAATAATGGAAATGAGTACATGTGAAGAACCACGAAACCCTAATGGCCCATCACCAATTGCAACTGCTTCAGGACAAAGGTAAGCTATTTCCATTAATCTGTACGACTGGCCAAGGGAATTTTTTTCTATCGTAAGCTCTGTTATCAAGTAATAATGGGACATAAAATAAAATCCCTTCACTTGAGTCTCTGTTTCAGTTCTTCTCCCATCAAACATTTTGCAGTTTTAGTAAATACATTGCAAAGCCACAGAATTGATATTTAGCCTTTTTATTCATCTTGCTTCCCTTGTGTTAAATAATGATGATTAATCGAAGACAGAGCAGTAGCAGAAACTGAAAGCAGAAGAGCTTCGGCATTCTATAAAACAGTCTCTTACTTGGTCTCTGAATACTTTCTCTTCATAACATTTATCCTGTGCATCAATGAAAGTTTTATGACCCTTAAGAGTTAAGTTTGTGCCTTAAAAAATTATAGATCTTTGGATTACACATGCTGAATTTTGATAGATAAAAATCAGATGCTAGTAGAAGCACGGGGGCCATTTCACAAGCCGCTTTGGAAGTTAGAATAGTTATTAAAAAATAGATCTTTTAAAAATTGCCTATTTATTTTTGCATTCAGTAAATTTGGGCCTTGTGTTACACATCATTTCCTCAAAGCAAGTTTTCCGCCCTACTTTTGGATTGTACAGCTATTCACATAAAAAGTTCAACATAGACTTTAATGTGATTAATTCCTCCTCAAATTGCACAACACGGCAGCCCTGAACATTTATAGTATTCTAGGTGCTGTATAAAACCCGTGATAAATTCTTCTTGAGGACGAACATACACATACAGAAACACACATACACACTCTGCTTCCCTCTCTCACCCTCTCTCTTTCTCCCCCTCTCTTTGTTTCTCTGTTAAGAGGAGAGCTTTTTCACCAGAGTTGAATCACCTTTACCTTAGTACATTCTGTGAGAATACCTTCAGCCTGATCAGTGACTTTTCACTTGGGAATCTAATGGTGATCCATCCACTGCTTGGAGTTGACTGAAGGCCAGATTTATCAGCTATACAGTTTATCCAGCGATTTGAGATTTTGAAGTTCAGATTATGATTTCAGGTTAGAGTAGATTGGAGCAATTGGTCTTTAAATTGGCTAGAGTCTGAAACTTGGAGGAAACATAGAGATGTTTTTAAGGGCAAAAGATCAGGAAAGTTGGTATAAATGAATGACATTTTAATTATGTGTGACAGAAATGAGGTATTTTGTCATTGTGTGCTAAGTGTAGTTGATAGTGTTCTTCCTAAGTCGTGTTTTTATAGTATCAACAACAAGCTTTATAATTTTGGCTTTGTAATCATATGATGATAATCCTTATATTTTGATGTATGGCAATATGGTTAATCTTTTTCTATATTTTCCTGACTTGCCTGATTGTTGCATTCATTTTAGGATGCTTATTAAATCTATAGAGTTTTTTAGGCTCCTTTTGAAATTATAATTCTAGAGGTCTACAATGGTTATCAAAAATGTGAATATATATTTTTAACAATTCTTTACACTCACGCAATTTAGGGAAACACTGATCTATTTGATTTTGTTTCTAGCCAAGGATTAAAATAGAAGCAGATTAAGAATTAACAACCTGGCCCTTCCTTCTGTGCAGGACCTATAGGCTAACATTGCTCCCACAGATTGATGGTCTTGTAAACTTTGTATGTTCAGAAATATGATTTTATCTCTTCACTTGGAGGAGATAAATACCTATGTGAAGACTGACCAAACTCAGAAGAGACTTATTTGTAAACTGAAATTTCAACTTTTTAATTTATAATGGATGACATATAATGGATGACAGAAATATATAGACTTTAGTTATTGATTCAAGCTTCACCCTTCTGATTGTAAATCCTCCAGTACAATTGTAATACTCTTTACTGTGCATAGATGAGAGTAGATGGGGTTGGATATTCCAAAGTATGTTCCCACATTATTATATAAATATTCTTCCAACTCTAGGAATTCTTCTGTTTAATTGACCAACATTTGTCCCTAGAATCAAAGCAGCTCCTCCCTAGGATGCTAGTGAGTTCTTCCTCTTCAGTTCTCAATTTTCTAAACACAATGTAGACAACCACCTTTTTTTAATAGCAAAATTACATCAGGCAAGCCAAAGATTATATAAATTACTATACCTATGTCATTGCATTTAAGGACCACAGCAACCTTTTGAAATAGGTATTGTTTTCATTTTACACATGAGGAAACTAAGCCTTAAACTTCCAATAGTATTAATAATAACATACTGTTATTTATAATATAATAAATAATAGTTACTTTTTTTCAGTATCATGAGTCAAAAGTTGTGCTGTTTGAGTCAAATGCATTATTTCATGCAGTCCACATGTAACCTAAACAGTATTACCTGATTTAAAAGATAAGCCATCTAAATCTTAGAAAAGATAAATTATATTATTTATTCAATAAGATAGTGAATCAGGAAGTATAGCAACAGGTATAGAGGAGAGATGCGCATGATCAATAAAGATGATGGGCTTACTTTTATACATGTTGGCTTTGAAATATGTGAGTCAGCCAGGTGGAGCTCTCTGGTGGACACTTGGATTTTACTGTCTGAAGTTCTGGCAAGAAATCTGGTTAAAGACAGATTTAGGAATAATGGTCACATTGATGATAATTGAAGTAAGGTACCAATTTAGCACAATTTTACTGCCCCCTGCCAAAATGTATAGATAAGATAGTCTGTATTCCAGTCATACTGCACTACTTATTATTCTTGAAACATGTCTTCTACTTTCTTACTTCTCTGTATCTTTGCTCATGCTTTTCCCAATTTTAAGGTTTCCTTTACTTCTCATTTTTCCATGTAGAAACTTCATCTTTCTTTCCTGGATATATTTCTCCCTAGTTATAAGCAATTTCTTCCTCTACCAAGTATACAGATGATTCCTTTTTTAGAGTACTTAATTACAGACTGCCTCATGTTTAAGTTACTAGGATATGTTTTTTTCCCTCCCCAAGTAACTTGCAAGCCCTGTAATGCCACAACTCTACTTGGATTTTCCTTATGTCCTAGCATCGTTCACATTCTAGATGCTCAATAGATATTTGTTGAATTGCATTAGGGAATGTGAACTTTTTCTGATCTCATTCCTAAATTGTGAGATTATATTCCAGTTGGACTCGTTAGCCTTCTTTGTGTCAAGAATTTAGCCCTAATTTAGCACTAATGCTTTTTGAGAGTAGGCAGCTTTGGATGGTGATTATAATAATGTAATTTAGAGTTACTTCCAATTTCGAAAACCTTTTATCATTTTGAGAAGAGCATTTTTATAACTTACATCTAATCTGAGTAGATTATTGTTTTAAGAAAAAATTTTTAAACAAAAATGAATAATATTATGGCAGTTTGTGTACTTTGTATGAGAATTTTAGCAGAAAACTTTTTCATTCTGAATTTTTTTTTTTGGCTTTAGTGCATTATATTTTGTTTTGCTTTGTGTTCCCAGTGAATATGGCTTTGCTGAAAAAGTAGTTGAGGGAATTACTGTTTCTGTAAATTCCATTGTCATCCGCATCGGAGCAAAAGCCTTCAATGCATCCTTTGAACTTTCCCAGCTACGGATCTATAGTGTAAATGCAAACTGGGAACATGGAGATTTAAGATTTACTCGTATTCAAGACCCACAGAGAGGAGAGGTAAATTTTTTTTTCTTTCTTTGTTTAGAAAAATGTTTTAGCTGCTGATTAACATAAAAGGATATTTAAAGTTACTTTTTATGGTTACTTATATTCACATGATACTAGATTTACATTTGCCCTTTATACTTTCTCTGTATTACTTTCAATCATTTAATTATAAAATATGCATAATTTAATGTTTTTACTGTAATAAATCTTTCAACTTACAGAGTTAATGAGTCCTATTTTCTCAGCTACTCAGAATTAAATTTCAAATTTACAAAACTAAAATATGTTTTTTTAAAATTCTTCTTGGTTACATGATTCAAATGTTCTTTATACTTTGTATTAAAATTAAATTACTTAGAATAAAAGTGTTAACAGCTTTACAGATGATGAATCTAATCATGAAGATGTGTTACTGAATTTGGAAGTGTATAATTCAAAAAAAAGCATAGTGGATATATCTAGAATTTATTTAACTTTATTTTTACAAATCTACATTTTTCTCATTCTATTTTGCATGAGTAAGTGAAGCTAATCTCTGTGTTCTCTTTAGGTTTTGACATTTAAAGAAATAAATTGGCAGATGATTCGAATAGAGGCAGATGCTACCCAAAGCTCACATCTTGAAATTATGTGTGCTCCTGTTCGATTAATAACCAACCAGTCAAAAATCAGAGTTACACTTAAAAGAAGAGTAAGTCAACAGGGTTGCCTTTTTTGATTCAGGTGATGACTATTGGAATTAATGGGAAATTTTAAATTTATTTTTTAGATGAAATATTGCCACATTAAAACAGCACAAAGTAAAAGGAAATATGGTGGCCCAAGCGCTATTTGAAGAAATCTAGTGTAATGATAATACTTTTCAGGTTTCTCAATTTAATGTTTGGATTTTTATTTTTGATAAATTGAATAGGTTTCTCAGTTGCCAAATATTTTTGAACATTAACTGTTTTGTAATTTTATTTCTTCCATTGAATGTTGCTCAGGAGTGGGTAAACAGTAAAGCCTTTATTATTAGTAACCAAAACTACTAGCTTCAGAAGGCTGTTCAGATATGACTGGTAATATAGATAAAACTAGGGGAGATAGTTACTTAAGGATGTCAGAATTTGAGAGTCCACTGTGAATTGTGATGAAATTTAATGAGGGAAAGTAATGACTTTTTAAAAACATGGCTGAATTAAAATCTCAACAATTGTTTTGTAGTGATAGACACAAGTCACTATACTAAATTGAATTGAAAAGAATTTTTCAGAGTATGATAATACAAATATTCTGAAATGTGAAATATGGTTAAAATAGCATTTTAGTTTTTAATTAATTTTAATGCCCCCCCCTTTCTACTGGGATTATAGTTGACCCTTGGACAGCATGAATTTGAACTGCATGGGTCTACTTACATGCAAATTTTTTTCAGTAGTAAATACTATAGTACTACATGGTCCAAGGTTGGTTGAATCCACAGATGCAGTGGAACCTCTGATATGGAGGACCAACCATAAGTTATATGCATTAATCCCTGCAACTGTGGTTGGGTCAACTGTGGTTGAATTAATGTAGGTAATTATATGATTTATTAACTATAAATGAAAAATTAAATTATGTAAGTACGTGTTACCTGTATGACTTGGACCTAAGGTACAGGCATCTATCAGTCTTTATTTTTTTTTTTACCACTGTATCTCCAATACTAAGAGATATTCCTTCCATATTATGGGAACTCAGTAAATATTTGGTGAATGAAGGAAGAATCCATATTTAAGCCACTGAAATTTTAAACTTTTTTTTAGCCTAGGATGAGGAAATATATTTCATGTCTGTTGCAAATCAGTTCCATTAATACAGAAAAATAACAGAAATTGACATAACATTGTAAACTGACTATACTTCAATTAAAAAGAAAGCTAAAATAAATAAACTTTTAAAAAATACAAGTGTATTGTAAGTTTTATATCTTGGCTTAATTTTATGAATCATTTTGTCCTGACAGTTAAAGGACTGCAACGTCATTGCAACAAAGTTAGTTCTCATATTAGATGACTTACTATGGGTTTTAACGGATTCCCAGTTAAAGGCTATGGTACAATATGCAAAATCTCTTAGTGAAGCAATAGAAAAATCAACAGAACAAAGGAAAAGTATGGCTCCTGAACCTACACAGGTATGCTATTAAGTTAATAGCAAAAACACTTCACTTTTCATGTAAATGCTTTAAAATCAGAATGATTAATTGTTTTCTTTATGTGATATATATTGTAGTACTTTTGAGTCCGAGAATCTTCTTATACTCTTGTATGTAAAATTATATGGTATGAAAACGTATGTGAAATATATTTGTATCTATATAGTACTTATTTTGTTTGGAGGTCTGTCCTTGGCAGTAGATTAATGATAACATAAAAGTATTTTGATGTTATAAATACTTCTTTTCAGAAAGTTAAAGAAGTACAATTTAAAAATTACTAAAGTGGGAAAGGAAAAAAATGTGGGTAATTATAGTCAAGTGAGGGAATGTGAGGGTTAATATTAAAATAGAAAACTGAAGCCCTAGGGTATTGCTGAAGTTGAATACAAAACTGTTAGGATTGTCTGATGGCTGGGACAGAAATGGGGAAAGCTATTTAATGATCACTTTCTTAAAATCAGAAGCATTACTAGGTTTTTCTGAAAAGAAAAAGATTTTCTAATATTTCCTAGTACTAAATTCTGAGAATTTAATATAAAAATTTTTGCAGAAGATTTTGTAGATTTGGGATTTTGAAAATTCCAGTGTATAGTGTCTTTTGGTAATTTTATAAGAAATACGATTGACCTTTTTATATCCACCTAATAAAAACTTAAAGGATATTGTGAAATCGTATTTCTATGAATTATTTCATTGAAAACAGAGTAATATATCTTAGATATATAGCTTGTTGGTGGTCTGCCTGATATATGGGAATTTAGGCTTTCTTGTGACTATGTCAAATTGGCTGGCTGCTGGCTGGCTGGCTGGCTGGCTTGTTTGTTTGCTTGCTTGCTTGCTTGCTTTCTTGCTTTGCCATAAGGTGCAGGGCTAGACACTGCAGATATAAAAATAAATATTGTCTGACCCTGCCCTCAAGGATCTCAATATTATGGGGAATCAAATATAAAACAAATTGCAGTTCAATATAAATGTTAGAGTGAAGAATTAAAGATGGCGTGAGGGGGTTGTATAGAAGCACAGAGAAGTCTTAATCAAGTGCTTGCAGAGTTTGGAAAGGTTTTACAAAGAGAATAATGAAGTTAAGTCTTAAAACTAAGAAGTTCACAGGTGAGGGAAAGAGTATTTCAGATGTGGAAATAGAATCTGCAAAAGTGATGGTGTTAAAGAGCATGGTGTTTTCTGATAAAGATAAGGTTTTTTTCTTTTCTTTTCTCTCTCTTTTTTTTTAAACTAGAGCACTGTTTTCTCGAGAATAGGTACTCATGCTTTGTAAACATGTGACAGTTTTCCAAGTTTTAAGGAAACTGAGTTTTACATTTTCCATTTTGATGGGTACTCTTATAAACTTGGTCTATCTGAGAATATTCTTGTGTTAAGATGTCAGACTGGTTCTCCTTTTCCATAATTACTTTTATCCTACTTTACAAATGAAAGGCATTCTTCTTACTCATCTTCACTCTTACTATGATGGATTTATCCTGGAGGGTGGCCAGGTGGTGGTGGTGGGGCCCAAAACCTCTGGGAAATGAGACAGGCAATATGATATATTGCTATCCATGTTGGAAGTGAATGACTAATGACAAACTAACCAATTAAGTAGTTTCCATTTTGTTGCCTTTAACACATTTGAAGAAGGATTTAATAAATGTCAGCTGCAAGACTATTAAAAATAAAAATTTTTTTATAATAGATAAGTTTGTGAATCCTGGCATCTAACTTGAAGGAGTGCAAAGAATCATGTCACTTTGCTAAAATGAAATTCATTCACAAAGTGTTAATGTTATTGTAGCTCTTATTTATATAATATGTGGATATGTTTATTACAAAACAGAATATAGATCAGAAATGAGATAAAGATACAGATTGGGAAATTAGAAACAAGGACAGAATTCTATAATCCTACCACCAAAGCAAAACCAGCATTAGCACTTTGAGGTATTTCCTTACAGATTTTTTTACTTAAGCATCTGCATTTTTTCCTAGGTTTAGTAAGGATATAGTAAGTGCCTGTATATAGTTTTCTTCTGTGTCATTAGTATTTGTAATTAGTATTTTTTTGTCATTCCATAATATTTCATAGTAGTTATACTTAACTGTTCACATTACCATAGAGTTTCTTTCTTGGGTTGTAGTTGTCTTATCACTACATTAGGTATCATAGGCATAAGAGCTTATAGTATCCCACTTTTCCCCCTACAAATAGCATCCAAAAACCTGAATCTCCTTCAGTATGAAGAAAAGTGTTTGTAGGAAGGTTAATTCTTATGTTTTTATTTGTATCAGTACTTATCTTGCTGAAAGAGAGAAAACATGCTTAAAGAAATGTAGGAGAGTGTTTTCCTTCAAAAGAGTACCATCACAGACATAAGTAATAGTTTGTTAAGGCATTTGAAGTAGATGAGGGGAAAAAACCTAAGAAAGAAAAAGTGATTTTTCTGATAGAAATCCGTTTAATAATTACTTAGTAAATAAAGCTTTACTTGAGCCTCTAGAATTTAAGGCTTCACAACCATATTTCATCTTTGCATTTCTTTAAATTCTATGGGCCCCATTAATTTTCATTGAGAGATTCTCATTTACTGAGTACTCTTTGAAATTCTTTTACATATGATCTTAGTTCTTAATAGATACTTGTAAATTGTATACAAGCTATATATATGTGTGTGTATATATATATCTTTTAATTTTTTGTAAGTAATTATACTTTTATTAGTGAATTGTTCTTAATTAGAAAGTTTTAAAAATACTTTTAATGAAAAATCTAGTCTTCATTCTGTTGTTACCAAAGTTTCATGTATAGTTCTATGGTTAACATATACAGATCATCTCACGGTATACTTACGTATGCAAAATTATTTTAGGCTACTGGAAGTTCACAAATGTCTTTATACTTCAGCAGTATTCTGTGTTTTTTTCTCTTTAGGGAGAAAAGAGTATGAACTCATAATCTATAATAAATCTCTTCTGCTGTCTGGCTTCAAATATCCAAGTTCAGAGGACATACCACACCTCTTATGAAAAGCTCAAGAGCACTTGTACTAAATAATATCACAAGTGCTTTTACAAAGCAGGGATTTATTTCTACAGGATGTATTAATAGTCTATATAGCTGATGTATATATGGCTCACATTTGTTTTCTTTTTTTATATAGAACTAGTAATATTTAAATAAGCTGCCTTTAATAGTTATTAAACATATTTTCTAAAACAAGAAGGGCTATAAATATGAAAATATAGCTATGCAAATACTTTCTAAAACCTATTGAGTTTGTATTCGTGTTCTTTGTAGTTCTCCAGTTTTTAGATTTTAGTTTTATTCCTATATAATTCAGAAAATGTTTTAGGGAAACTGAGTTACTGATACAAAAGAAAATGTTTTAGCTTATTTTTCATGACTCTTTTACTAAAAATATTTAGATTTTCTTGAGTGGGGAATGTCAGATATTTAACTTGCAGTGATAAGGTGGTTTTGAATCTTTTAGAGCTCTACTGTAGCCCTATCTACCCAGCAAGTGAAGACACCACAGACTTCAAATGCTCCTGATCTAAACGATGCAATTGTGAAACTATTCAATGACTTTGATGTTAAAGAAACCTCCCATCATTTAGTGATTTCTCATCTAGATCTACACATATGTGATGATATTCATGCTAAAGAAAAAGGTAATAAAAGCTGCTATTTCAAACTATCTTTAGTTTTTCTAGAATTTACTACACATCTAAATTGTTTATCATATGTAATATGTAGTTTGTACTGTAACAGGTCATAGTTTTGTCATTCACTGAGGTACACTGATGAAAGGTATAATTTTAAGCATTATATATTGGTATAAAATTTTATTTTGCTTTAATAGTTAGTACCTCAACATAATTTATAGTTAGCTAACAATGCCAACAGTAATGTTAGGTTGTTGTTTTTTTTTTAAAGACTGATATCCTTAGAGGATGATGAAGAATTAGACTTGCCTTTGAATTAACTTTTTCATGATTTTGAAATTGTTAATAAATTAAATTTTAGTCCATACTCAATTCATAAATACTTGCATATGTGTTTTCAGCATGGTGGTTTATCTACGTTTTTCTAACCCCATATGCATGTAAACACAAGTATGTGACCTTTCAACATTCCTTGTGTCTCCTCTAAATCCTCCCTAAATTTGGTCAGGAAGCTAAATTCTAGTTAGGAAGTTTTTTCTGTCCTTCCAGCTTTTGCTTCTCTTTTTCCTTATTTAGTAGACACAGGTAATGGGATAAGCAGGGAGCTGCTCTTGGTCACTTTGAAAATCTGTAGTTCCATGGTCTAGGTGCTGGGCATTTATGTTTCTTATCCAGAGAGTGTCCCTGGCCCCGTAAGTGTTGGAAGGGTTCAGCAGGTAGTCTTACCTCTAAGACAGTGATTCTCAAACTTTGATAAGCATGAAAATCAAGCTGAGGATCTGTTTAAAATGGAGATATCCTCCCTGTGGTCCTTCGACCTGAATCCAGAATCTGTATCTATGAAAACTGTTGCTATGGATTTTTAAAACTGATAGAGTGAATATTGAGACCAACCCCTGAAACTTAGCAATAGAAGTTATCTTGCCATCATCAGATAAGGCAGCCAGGTATCAACTATCAGCTAAAGGGTGGAGCGGAAAAAGTGAGGAAGTTTGGAGTTTGAAGAGCGATCTGTTGTCTTTTGTTTGTCTAGGTTTATGTCATTTGGCTTACAGTTGGCATCTTCTCCTTTAGTGAATTGAAAGGAAAATCCAAAAAAGTTAAAACAAACCAAAAAAAATGACGAGTCAGGTTTAGGTAATAAGCAAAAGCACAGAGGAAAGTGTTTTCTAAGCTCTTTTGCCTTCCTCATTCATTATATTGCTTCATAGAATAAGCTAAATGATGTTATTTAAGGAGAAAACCCCTCCACCAAAATATCTTCCTCATAGTACAGATCTGTAATCAACTCTCTGCTATTCTGAAATCCAGAAGGGTCTGAAATGCTTTTTGATAAGTTTGTGAAGAATTCATTTGCTGGCAAAACTTGACCTAAATGAGCACGTTGCTATTTATCATCTTTATTTTACCCCTGAGTGTAAATATTTGAGTCTTCCCACAGAATTACTATCTTTTATTACTTAGTGATTTGTCAGAATCTGTCAGCATAGTTGTATAATATGATATGATATATATATATATATATATGCCATATTAATAAAATCTAAAAAAAAAAATTCTGAATTCTAAAACATTTGGCTCCAAGGGTTTTAAATAAGGGATTATGGATCTGTACTAGAAATTCTACCAGTTGAGATACCTTGAAGTTAACAAATTAATATAGAGAGTGTGTACATAGCTGTATATTAATTTGTATTTGATTTGTACACGTTTTAAAATTTGATTTTTATGTTGGATTTACACTGACTTTTGATCTACTGATTTTTTTTTCACTTTTTAATTTTTTCTTACAGTTGTATTAAGATACGATTGACATACAGCAGTACATAAGGTTAAGGCATACAGCATAATAATTTGATTTATATACATCATGAAATGATAAGTTTAGTGAACATTCATCTCATATAGATGCAAAATTAAATAAATTAAAAAAAATTTTTCCTTGTGATGAGAAGACTTAGGATTTACTCTCTTAACCACTTTTATATGTAACATACAGCAATGTTTATTATATTTGTCATGTTGCACGTTGTATTCCTAGTACTTACTTACCTTATAACTGGAACTTTATACCTTTTGACTGTTTTCATCTAATTCACCCTCTGCCTCTGCCTTATCTCTTTTTCTATGAGTTTGTTTTTGAAGTTATCATTGACCCACAGCACTGTGTTAGTTCCTGTCACACAACATAGTGATTCAGTATTTCTATACATTTCAAAATGATCACCATGGTAAGTCTAGATCTGTCACCATCTAAAGATACCACATAATTATTGCCTGTATTTCCCACACTGCACATTTCATACCTATGATTCATTTATTTTGCAACTGAAAAAAAATTTTTTTAAGGAGAAATAAGAGCATTTTATCTTTGAATTCAGAATCACACGCAAGTTACCTTTCTGGTTCAATTTACTATATAGAAATCATTTGGGTTTTATATTTTCAGTTTAATTCTGAGTCTTGTACCTCACTTATATTTTACCTCCCTCCCAACCTTACCCCCCACATCAGAAACCACCTGTTGACAAATACTGTTATGATTTCATTTATATGTGGGATCTGAAAAACAAAACAAATGAACAATCATAAAAAAAAACTGAAACATAGTTTTAGGTACTTCTGATCTTAATATAGCTATGTGACTTTAGACAACTTATCTAACCTAATAGATTCAGTTTCTTCTTCAGTAAGAGGCAAGATAATACAATGTAGTGGTTAAGATTTCTTGGGATCAAACCAGGAAATTATTGGCTGTATGACCTTGGCCTATTTACTTAATTTTCTTATCTAGGAAATAGGGACTATATTAATGGTTAATGATAATATTAGTCTATCTCATAGGGTTGCTATGAAGAGCAAATGAGTAAGTATAAGTAAAACATTTAAAACAATGTTTATCAGATGGTTAGGGCTGTAAATATAAAAGGTCTGCTATTTTTGTGTCCTCACCTTTTAGCCTAGTACCTTACATATGATAGGAATTCAATAAATACTCGAGTGAATTGCATTTCCTAAAATTCTTATTGTGTTAACCTTGACAATAATCGTTGCTTGGACTGCAGGTATGGTGAATGAAGTGTTTCTGATATTTGTTTAGTATTTCTTTCTCTTTCTCTCTCAATTTTCATCCTTTTATTTCCCCAGAGTCAAACAGACGTATTACTGGAGGGGCTATGCAACTGTCTTTTACACAGCTAACTATAGATTATTATCCTTATCACAAAGCAGGTTTGTATAACTATTTCTTTAAAAGATGTAAAGCTTGCTTTTAAATTATATAGCCAATTTATTTCATTTTGTCTATATTTTATTAGTTTTAATTTAATTTTTTAAGGAGAAAATAAAGACATTTGTTATCTTTCCTCCTGCTGGTATCTTAGCAAGAAGATATAATTGTCATAGGAAATATTCATGCATTTTATTTTACGCTTTATGTAGATTATTAAAAAGTATAATTTTTAGAAATTGAGAATATCTTAAATAAGTGATTTAAAAAATAGAATATAGAAGATATATGTTTGTACTACTTAGTTAATTGTGACAAAATCAAGTTATTAATAATTTTGAATTTTTAAATGATGTATATTAGAAAACAAAAAAAGCATATAGAGCAAAAGGAGAATAGTGATTGTAGCTAAGTTGTGGGATTCTTGGAAACTTTCAAAGAAACTTTTCTGTATTTTCAAAATCTCACCAATAAGTTAGATTTAATAGATTCTTTAATAATCAAAAATTGATAGGCACTTTCCCCGCAAAGCATAAAAACAAAAAGTATGTAAGTTATGGCCAAATTAAGTACTTTAACCTTACACTTATATCTGCATTTTGGTAGTATGTGGCTTTTTATCTTTTAATTCACACATAAATAAAACAAGTAACAGATTTTCTAGAACATTAAAAAATGTTAAAAATTTTCTGTTCACAGATTTCTGTCTCCCAATGTTTGTCATTTGTATATCAGTACCTGACAGAATTTAAAAGTTGTACTATTTGTTTAGAGTTTTGTTTGAAGGGCTTTGTCTCAGATATTCTATCTTCCTGATTTATAAATTACTTATACTGAAAATATTTTTTATTATAGAAATCATTCCTATTTGAGAGGTAAAACTTTTAGTCATAAAGTAGACTTTATTTTCTTAACCCTTTTATGTAAATATTATGTAATTACATATGCAATTATGTAATTGCTACAGAGAAACCTAATAATCCTGATTAAAAATTTTTCCTCCTTTATATTTAAAAAATATACATATAGATATAGATAACTATAGTTACTCACTTTACAACAAATCTTTGATGAAGAGACTTTTTCCCATGATGGTATTTTTTGGAGATTCTGTGCAATGGAGATATGCCAAGTGGTTGAGCATTCAAAGGCTGACCAGCAGTATGTCTTCTAAATGAAACTTTGAGTGATGTTCTGCCAAGTTTATGTTTTCTAGATAGAAACCCTCTCTCAGATTATTTGCTTTTGACACTCTTCCCCTCCATTCTAAATGTTTTACTTATATTTTCTAGGGGGATTAGTGTCTGTAGTAGGTGAAAGCTGCAAATTTTTTGGAAGATAAAAGAATTTCTTGAGAAAATGAATAAATCTCATTAGAAGCATTGCTGTAATGGAATAAACGAAGTGTGCATTTTTTAGTGAAATACGTATTATTCATTTTACAGGAGATAGTTGTAATCATTGGATGTATTTTAGTGATGCAACCAAAACAAAAAATGGATGGGCCAACGAGTTATTACATGAATTTGAATGCAATGTTGAAATGCTTAAACAGGCTGTAAAGGATCATAATGTAGGTTCACCTCCTAAATCCCCAACACATGGCTCTCCTCAGCACACACAAACAGGTATTTTACCTATAACAACATTATGTTGTTCCCCTAATATTAATTGTGTGTGTGTGTGTTCATAATATGATGTTTTCTGTAAATAAGCATTATGTTTAATGTCTAAAAAGCCTGTACCTCATTAATATCTTAGGCTTATGGATCCAAGTACTTTTTAACAAGGATTCCAGTCAAAAGTTATTGTATGAGAGTATCTCTAATGTGATATGATTCCTGTTTAAAGAATAATCAGAGTAATCATCATAATAACTTACATTCTTATATCAGTTTCTGTATAATGTATTTCCACATATATTATCTTGTTTCAGAAACTAGGATTCATCTATATTTCTAGTAGCTGTCTTAGTAATAAGTGATTGTTTAAAATAATTTTGCAATAAATTGAAAAGTTTTTGTTTCACACAGAGAAAGACTCAACTCTGAAAGGGACTTCCAAAGCACCTTCAGTATTATCTCAACAATCCAAAGCTAAATTAATGTCCAGTTCTGTTGTGGTTAGACTTGCAGATTTCATTATATACCAGGTATGTTTTATTTTTTAAATTAAATCTTCTGATAAACACCCTTCATATCTCTTGCAAGCAACTCTTGTAAAACAGTGCTACCATTTTATTTAAAATTACCTTGACCAGTTTTATGAAAAGGCTAAATTAGTACGTAGAAAATACCAGTTCATTAATTTTTGTTTACATGGTTACCCAGAATTAGGCAAACTATGAGGTTGAGGACACAGTCTGCCATACTGCAAAGTCTACACAAGACTTCAGACACCAGCTGTAGGTTCAGGGGTTTCCCTAAACTACCCACAGATTCAAAAATTCACTAGAAAAACTGACAGAACTCAGTGAAATCATTTATATTCAGAGTCACGTTTGTTACAAGGGGAAGATACAAATTAGGACCAGCCATAGAAAGAGAGCATAGGGTGGAATTCAAGAGGGCCCTGAATTTGGAACTTCCTTGTCCCCAGGGACATATTAGCCTCCCAGGATGAATGTAACAATTTACATGAAATATTGCCCATGTAGTTGAAGTCAGTCTCTGTGGATGGACTTGGTACCAGGTGACCTAAAGCTTTCACCCTCTAAACCCTACTAAGACTATCTAGTGTGGTCAGTCCCACTCTGAGTCATGTTGTGAACATAAACTATCAGTTGTGGTCTCAGGGATCTACTAGGAATAGGAAATACCAAGAGTTTAGAATTATCTCCCAGGAGCAGGGACAAAGGTATCTCTCTTTGGAGGCCAGATTCCTTATTACACTATGGTTTTAGTGGAAGAAATTAAAAACGATTTTTGCTTTATTGAACTATTAAGTATTGGCTAAACTGTGAGCTTAATTTTATAGCTAAGAACTCTGTCCCATTTATACTAACGATCTTATTCAGACTATAATCATACAGTATGATCTAACATCACAGTCCTTGAGACCAGCACAATAAAAATATGATCTCTTTTTTAAATAAAGGATTTCAAGTATGTGTTATCATTTGTGAATTCTTCTGGTATATTTTGATAAGTCTGTGGCTTTGAGACTTAGTTTTATCTGGAAAGTTTTCATTTTACTCGGTGGTTTTCAACTGGGGCTGTTTTTGCTTCCCAGGGGACATTGGGCAATGTCTCAGGACAGTTTTGTCTGTCACAGCTGGAGGGGGTTGCTGCTGACTATCTAGTGAGTAGATACCAGTGATGTGGTTAAACATTCTACAGTGCACTGCATAGCCCTCACAACAAAGAATTACCTGGCCCCAAAAGTCAATAGTTCTAGTTTTGAGAAACCCTGATTTAAGAGTTCTTTTTCTTTTTGTGTAATTGTTTCTTTTTTAATATTCTATATATAATGCATCATATATTAGTCATATGGAAATGGGAAAGGAGAATTACCCATAATCCCATATACTTGAGGGTGAAATACAGTAAAGAAATCCCACATACAAACACACCAGAACAAAACAAACAAAGTAACTGGAAGAAAATAAGATAGAATGTTCATCCTAATTTGAGTAACTTTTTAACTGTTAAAGGAAAAAAGAAGTAAGCTGTTGTCTACTAAAATAACTTGAGACTCTTGAACTGAAAAGAATTTGTTTCCATATATGCAGAGAAGAGCTTCTTAATTAGATAATATAAGGAATTGACTTAATTTTATGAAGACTGCAAAAAGTCAGAAGGTTTGATCAGCAATTTATACAAGAGGAAACATTGAAAAAACTTTCCACTTTATATGAGAAATATACATGTTTGTTGAATGAATTTTTTTAAAAAAAAATCTTGAAATGCATTTTTGAGTCTACTGAGCAAGTATAAATAAGTAAAATTGATAAAATGATATTGGTTGAATTTTGGGAAATTAGTATACACATTTTTGATGTAATTATAAATTAGCTGTTTTGAGGGGAGAGTGAAAATTATAAATTAGCTGTTTTGAGGGGAGAGTGAAAATGTTAACAAGAACCTTAAAACTAATAGTCTTTTTGGAAAAATAATATAAATAATCAAACTATTTGACAGGAGCATTTATAGTTTTACTATTTTTTAATTAATTTTTATTGGTATAATTTATTTATAGGTCAAATATATATAATATATAAAATTTATCATTTTAACTTTTTTGGTGCACAATTCATTGACATTAAGTATATTCACACTGTTGTGCAACCTTCACCACTATCCATCTCCATAATATTTTTTATTATTCCAAACTGAAACTGTATATACTTACATTATTTTTCATAATAATAAATTATGGTAAAGAATTATTATAAAGTACATACTTGGGAAGCAGGCTAGTCTTGAGGACTTGGATCTCTGTCCTGACTCTGCCATTTACTTATTTTTGTGTTGTCTCACAAAATATTATATCTGTTATTGTAAGACTCAAAGTAGTAAGTTTGCAAGGAAAGTTGTACACAGTTGATTTTGTAATTGGTAGGATCCAAATAGGTTATCGTTTTCTGAATAAGTTAATGGGTATTATCTAAAAATAATTAAATGTGAAATTAAATATATAATAAAAATTGCATTGGAAATTAACCATTAATAAATTATTGGAAGTAGATTTAAGAGTTTGAAGTGATGTCCGAGTAGCATAAATTCTTTGGAAAGCAATTTATTCAGTGTTAACTTCAATAAACTTAATTGTTTTTTTCAGGTCTCTACAGCAGAACAGTGTCGTTCTTCCCCTAAAAGTATGATTTCTTGCAATAAAAAATCACTGTATCTTCCACAAGAAATGTCAGCTGTCTATATAGAATTCACAGAATATTACTATCCAGATGGAAAGGATTTTCCAAGTAAGAGAGTTTTCTATTTTGTTATTATTTGTCCATTACTTGGGTTGTTATTTTTCTTGCTAACTTTTTGAGTTTTATAAATGTGAAAAAAGAAACAAAAGTTCGTTGTTCTTTACCCTATAGTATAGCTCTAGTATAATATTTTTATGTATTCCTATTATTTTTTCGTATGTTCTTTTCTCATACTAATTTGTAGCATCCATAATGTTAGGAACCATGTAGTTTTCATGCTTCGTTTTATCCTTGAAGTTTGATTCATTTTTGTACTTAGTAACTGTGGTTAAATGAAGGAATGAATGAATGTTAGGTTATTTGTAAAATAAGGTCATTTTTTTCTTTAGTACTCCATTTATATTTCAGCTATATAATACTCTATATTTCACTGAAAAATGAATTGTGAAGTTATCCTGTTAGCTGTAGAGAATTTGAAGGATGGGTTTTGATATGCAAATAAATACCTTAGACAACTTTTGGCACTTGTCTTTAGTTATAGAAACATTGACTTATATGAATTTTTATTTGTAAGCTACTTTGTGATTATGTATTTGTGTTCTTTGCTATTGTCTCAGTTCATCTAGCTCTTTGAACTAAAATTTGCCTTTGTTTATGTGGTACCTTTTTCATTATTTTTGTTGAAAAATTGTAGTTGAGAAAAAGTGTTTAAATGAAATAGATTATGTTATTGGAGGAAAAAATAATTACATCTTCTCTTTAAAAGTCAACTCCAAATTCTTTGGCCTACTTGCCCCTTTTGTTTAATATTCACTTAATATAGGTTTTTAGTTTCGAAGGGAATTTCTGATTCTCATGCTTTGGTTGTTAAATAAAAAAGAAGGTATCCTGGAAATTGCTTTGGAGAAAAGATGTCAAACTGTTTATCATTTTAATCCTCATATGTATCAAACTTTGAGGATTTCATCCTCACCATTTTCATGCTTTTTAATAGTCTTTTGTGTATTTCACATTTGTTTTCTTAGATGAAACAATGAAAAAATTAAGTTGGGTTAATTAAGGCATTTGCTCAGCACTATACAAAGCACAAAATGGCACAGCTGAAACTCAAGCATGGGTCTTCTAAATCGAAATTCTTCTCCGACCTTCCCTTAACTATATTTCACTGCCTCCATAGGATATTTATCTGTAATAAAAACCTTTTATCTGCAATTGGGCAATCCCATTGTTTCCAACACACCCTGCCTCTCAAATTGTTTTCCTTAATATCTCATTCATTGAACTAGTAATTTTTCCTGGGAGTGAAAAGTATAGTTTCCAGGATTTCTGACGTCTAATCTAGATTTATTTCTATCAGTTTTGTTAACTTGTGCCAAAGGAATTGTTTGTTTCAGCAGTATATATACTAAAACTTGAAACGATACAGAGACTAGTGTGACCCCTGTGTAAGGATGATACACAAATCCATGAAGTGTTCCAATCTACAATCTATACATTTTTCTTCTGATAAAATGTAAAATTCTTTCCCAGCAATTTAAACCCTAGCCTCCTAGATACCTAGGAGTGAAATTGGTAGGTTATGTTTAATTGTTTCTAATTTAATTTTTTATTATGGAAAATTTGAAACATACACAATAGTAAAGAGCATAGTATATTGAATTCTAAGGTATAGGGATCCATTTTCAGTTCTTATGTTTCACCTCTCTGTTAAGTGATCCAATCTGTAAAAATATATAACTTTTTACAAATAATTTAAACATAACATATGTTCATTATGTTAAAAAAGAAAGGAAATACTAAAAATTTAAAAATTGCCAACGGGCCTATAATTTTAAGACAACTTTTCCTAACATAAGTGTATCCGTTTGCTAAGGCTGCTATAACAAAGTACCAAAAACTGGATGATTCTAACAACAGAAATTTATTTCCTCACAGTTCTGGAAGCTGGAAGTTCTAGATCAAAGTATCGACAGGGTTGTTAGCTCAGAGACATTCCTCCTTGGCTTGTAGATGGCCGTCTTCTCACATGGTTTTCCCTCTATGTTTGTGTCTGTTTTCTAATCTCCTCTTCTTATGACGCCTGTCATACTGAACTGGGGCCCACCCATATGAACTCAGTTATACCATAATTGCCTCTTTAAAAGCCCTATATCTAAATACAGTTAATTCTGAGGTATTGGGAGTTAGAACTTCAGCATATCAATTTTGAGGGGATGCAGTTCAGACCATAACAATAAGTATAATGTTGGTCCTTTTTTTAATGTATGTGTTTCTTTAATATATTTGATTTACATCCTGGCCTTTTTCCCTTAATGATTCTAGTTTTCTGCAAGTTCATTTTAAATATCTTTTAATAGCTACTTACTAGTCTATTTCATAAGTAGACCCCGTTAGTCTTTCTACCGCTTGGTGTACCAGCTTTCTTGCTCTTTCCCAGGTTTGCAGTCAGGGTTGTTCTATCCTTCTGAACTATGTTTGCTCTCTGGTTTTCTCTGTGGCTGCCATCATCACTCTGTCTATACTAGAAGTTCCCTCTCCTGATTCTTCTCTTGACGTGATCTCCTCAGCAACACTATTTCCTTACTATTCTCAAAGGCAAACACATCAACGTCCCATTAAGATGTCTCTGTTGTATTTTAATAATAATTTTTCTGCTTTCATGTCTGTCTCATATAATAATCTATGGACTTTCAAAGGAAAGGACTGTGCCCCTTTTTAAAATTCTTTGTGCTTAATTCAATACATAGAATGTAGCTGGCTTCATTGAATCTTTGCTGAAAGAAAGTCAGTGAATGAAAACAAAACAAAATCTTACTAAGAACATTGTTACAATGCTGTCTTCCTACTGGTATCCCACACCTTGGGTTTATTTTCCTTAAATTAATGTAGTCTAAAAGTTCTAGCTATTCATACTGTTTGCTCTGGTAGAAGTAAATAGGTGTGAATTTTTGGAATAAAAAGATCTTTATCAAGATGCTCTGAAAACATTAATGGCTTTTATGAAACAATAGATACGGATTTCAGGGAGTGATGTATACTCTAATTATAAATATTAGCTTAATATAAATTACCATTAAAACATTTATTCAACCTCTAAGCATTCTAATATTTTCGAGGAGCTATGAAAAAGAATGTATTCATTTGATTATTCAAGAGATACTTGAGTTCTTACTTTGTACCCAACACTTCAAGGCTTAGGATTAAGTGGAAGATAAAACTGTGAATGGTCTTTCTGTTCTCAAGGAGAACTGCCTAGCTTACCACTTTCATAAGAAATTAGTCATTAGACTTGGTTCTGTCATTTTAGAGAATTCAGATTAAGATTCGGGTAGTAAGTCCCTACAGAAATATGTGATTAAGGACCATGGCTTTGATGTGATACTTCAAGAAGTCAACATTTTTTGAAGTTTGCTTCTTGGTGACTCTAACATTAGGAAAAGAAATCAAAACAGTACCTCTTATTTATACAATTAGTTTTAGATTGAACTGTATATTTTTCAGTTAGTGAAGCATAGAAAAATATTTTTTGTCTGTCTAATAATGTGTTTGCTATCATCCACATGTGTCACTTTAATTTTGTAAATAACATCTCAAAGCCTTTTTATTTTAATTAAAATAGAATAAAACTTGTTAATGTATTTTCTGTTCTCAGGGAAGATTTAGTGCTGTTTATTAAGAATCTTTTTAAATTTTTTTCTCCACAGTTCCATCTCCCAACCTTTATAGCCAGCTGAATGCACTACAATTTACTGTGGATGAAAGAAGTATTCTATGGTTAAATCAGTTTCTGTTGGATTTAAAACAGAGTCTTAATCAATTTATGGCTGTATACAAGTTGAATGACAATTCAAAATCTGATGAGCATGTTGATATTCGAGTTGATGGCTTAATGCTAAAGGTACCATATAAACAAGTGGCTGTCAGAGCAAAATCATTTTTGCAGAATAAAAGTTATCAGCATTGTAATTTCCAGGATTTAAAATGGGTGCTCAGATATAAACCAACTTCATTGCAATTTTAATTTTGATTTTGAAATTTCAGTTTTGCTTTCAGTTATAGAATCTTTAAGAGACTATTTCCCTCCCTCCTCTTCTTTCTTTGCTTTTCTTCTATTTTTTTCCCCCACTACTCATCTATTTGGAGGTAAGCAGTAGGAGTAAATTTAAATATCATTTTCCCCTACCTCTTACCAGAGCTGATTAAAAAAAAGTTATTTTTTAAGAATGGTAAATGCTTTTAAGTTATATCTGGGTTTTATTTGTTTACACTTACTCCATTATTAATATCCAAAGGTAATAGAAAGTTGCCTTTTTATTACAATCAAGTAGTTGATTATCAGAATCCCATGGGTATTTAAGCTTTAAAGGAAGGAATTTAATGGGAAAAAATCTACTATAGTATAGTAAATAGAATAAAATTTAGGCATGGATGAATATTTCAGTTTTAAGATCTGTTACTGGTAGACTAAATTTATGTACCCTTAACTTCTCTATAAAATGAGGTTAACAGTACTAAACAGTTGCATTGCAGAAATGTTTTAAAGATCTTTTCAGAGATCTTAACATATTCAATATAAAGAGATATATTTTGTGACATTTCTAATTGTAATTTAAAATATGATTATATGATAATCTTTACATTTTCTGCTTATGCACAGTTTGACTTTTAACATGAGTCACTTTGAACTCTTTGTTATGAATGTTTTGAAGACTGGGCTTAATAATCTGTAGAAAATGACTTTAGTAGATAATTTGACCTGTAGTCTTAAGTTTACTTTCTTAATAGTTTTCTCTCAGAAAAGTGATCTACTGGCAATTATCCAGTCATTCCATTTGTTTATCTAATCATCCTCCAAATTTCTTGGATTTAAAATATCATAACAAAATTCCCTTTTCCAAACTTAGCACTTTCTTATATATACTCAGGGCATAGCAAGCATTTAATAATATTGATTTAACTCAGTTTTGTTCTTTTACTTTGTAATATGTTGTATGCAAGTATATATGTTATGTACATTATTCATTTTTTTTCAGTTCTTTCTTAGTGGTTAATCATTTAAGTCTTTTTCACCTGGTATAATAAAAAGATATGGGGGAAGGGAGTTAGTATTTTATGTCTGGATAGGAAAGTAGTGTTTTGGGGAGAAATGTCAAAAGGATTTCCTGAGCTAAGTAATAGTCTTGATTATTTTATCTTCAAGAGGTATGGATTTATAAATCAGACTGGATTAATGTTTTTGCTTTTCTAGTTTGTCATTCCTTCTGAAATGAAATCTGAATGTCATCGAGATCAACCACATGCAGTTTCTATTCAGAGTTCCGAAATGATTGCTACAAATACACGGCACTGTCCAAACTGTCGACATTCTGATCTAGAAGCTTTGTTTCAAGACTTTAAAGATTGTGATTTTTTCAGTAAAACATACACTAGCTTCCCCAAATCTGGTGACAATTTTAATCTTCTGCATCCAATCTTCCAGAGACATGCTTATGAACAAGATACCAAAATGCATGAAGTTTATAAAGGAAATATTATTCCCAAGTTGAATAAACACACTCTTAAAACTTCTGCTGCCACAGACGTTTGGGCTGTGTATTTTTCTCAATTTTGGATAGATTATGAAGGGATGAAAAGTGGAAAAGGACGGCCAATAAGTTTTGTAGATTCTTTCCCTCTTTCCATCTGGATTTGTCAACCAACAAGGTATGCAGTGTCACAAAAAGAGCTGCAGACTTGTAATCAACTATCTCTAAATACATCACAAAGTGAATCCAGTGATCTGACTGGCCGGTGGAAGCGGAAAAAGCTCTTGAAGGAGTATTATAGTGCAGAGTCTGATCCCTCGACAAATGATAGTCAGAAACCTCCTTCGGATACATTTTTAAGATTTTCCTCTTCGTCGTCAGATGCAGATATTCATGTCTTGGTTCGTGTTCATAAACATGTCAGTATTCAGATCAATCACTACCAGTATTTGCTCCTGCTTTTCCTCCACGAGTCACTTATTGTACTTTCAGAGAATCTGAGGAAAGATGTAGAAGCTGTGACTGGCAGTCCTGCTAGTCAGACATCCGTTTGCATTGGAATTTTACTTAAAAGTGCGGAAGTGGCTCTTTTGCTACATCCAGTGGATCAAGCAAATACCCTTAAGTCTCCTGTTTCTGAAAGTGTGAGTCCAGTGGTTCCTGATTATTTGCCTACAGAAAATGGAGAATTCTTGTCTTCAAAGAGAAAACAAGTTAGCAGTGGTATAAATAAAATTAGAAGTGTAGCTGTCAATCATATGTCAGACAACAGATCTTTGAGTGTTGACCTTAGCCATGTCCCTTTGAAGGATTCTTTGCTTTTTAAATCAGCTAGTGATACAAATCTGCAAAAGGGTATTTCTTTTCTGGATTATTTATCAGATAAAAATTTAGGGAAAATAAGTGAAGATGAAAGTAGTGGAATTGTTTGCAAAAGTGACTCAGGAGAAATTGGATCAGAAACAAGTGACAGAAAGAATTCATCTTGTACAGATTCAAACAGTGTCTTAAACTACAGAGAAGATTCAAGTATGCTGTCATTTGATAATAGTGGTCATCAAAACATACTTTCAAATAATATAAATAGTAAAGGAAATGAAACCATAGAGTTGATCTTTAAAGGTGAAGGCTTGCTTCCAGAAACAGCTTCACTCTCTGAGAACTTGGAAATCAGTAAAGAAGAAGCACCCACAGTAAGGACACTTAAATCACAGTCATCTTTAAGGTAACATACTGTTGGAATTTGATGTGGGGGGAGGATTGTTTTGGTATGTGTGTGTGTGCATGCACGCTTGTACATGTGCTTATGAGTGTATTTTGGTTTTGGACAGAAAACCTCATGACAAAATGTAGCATTGTTAGAGTTAACACATGGAACAGTAGGCTTTTCAAAATATGAAAAGACTTTGAGCTTATACTTATAAGCATAATTTAAAAACTTCTGGATACATATTTTTGTTTTATTTGAAGTATTTTTTTAAGAATTCTTTTCCTTATATATGATGGTTTTCTAATAATTTTGTTCATTAACAGTGGAAAGCCTAAGGAATATTGCCCACCTACCCTGGTTCCACTCTCTGTTTCTTATAAGAACATGAAAAGAAGCCCCTCACAAACCTCATTGGATACCATTTCACTTGACAGCATGATATTGGAAGAACAGTTGTTAGAAAGTGATGGAAGTGATACTCATATATTTCTGGAAAAAGGTAAGGCAATACAGTTTAAGAATTCATATTATATATACATAAATCTTAGAAGTGGTGTTTAAGTATTATTAGTTATATTCAATAATTAATCACAGCCCCAAAAAGACTTATTTATACACACATACATACACACTATAAAGAACATTGTACCTAACTTTCTAATGATTGTTCCATTGCTTCTTTTGACCAGATACTCCTTTTTTATGGATGACACCCAGCAATTATTTATATACAGTTGTTTATATCATAAAGCAGATACCATTAATATTACTAGCCTCTATCACAAAGACTCCTGTATCTGAAATTTTGATTAGGTAGGCTTAATTTGCATGGTGAGTTCTCAATTCTATGGTCCTACAATTGGAATTTTTCCGGACTGGATCTACTGATTCCTATAACAAAGATTCTCTCTCATACATGATAGTATATGATGGAATTACATGATTCTCCGATTTTATTCAGAAAAAATTAATTTCCCAGTAAAGACCACTGGGGATGACTTAGTGTTACATACATCCCCATCACTAAGGCATTAGGGACTTTGTGAACAGGAATAAAACCAGGGCTACAACTAGAGAGTAGTTGCCACAAATCCTGAAGCATGAGACTAGAGGCAAATACGAATTACTTTGTATATAGAGGGTAACAATCCTGTTGATGCAGTTGAAAACAGCTCAGGTAAGGAAAGGCTCATAGCTTCAGAAACTAAAACTTAAAGAAATGAGTGTATAGTCAGGAAGAGATGCAGATTTGGAACCCAGCTAGTCTGACTCAGGAGCCTAAGCTTTTAACCAACCAGAATGCTATGCTAACCCCTCAGCCTTGGGAGAAGATTACTATATGTAAATGAAAAGTCCTAATCCAACCCTGTTGTAGGCAATTCATAGCAGTCTCCTTTCCAGCATACTCTGTCAGTTAAATGTAGAAGAGGTACTGATAGGGGTCATAAAAATCTATTCTAGATTCACAGACTGTTCTATTGCCTAATTCCTTTTCCCCCTTTATGGTTTAAAATTCTGCTCTAATAGAGGGTTTCTATTCTGTGATCAAATTATGCTTCAAAAACAGTGTTTCTATGGAAAATATCTACTTTTTCTCAAAAATTATCAGTGATTTTCTTTTTATTACTTCTGAAAATTAAATAACAAAAGTGACTACCACTTAATGTGGAAACTTGGAAAATACAAACAACTATAATTTGGGAAATAAAATAATAAAAAAAATCCCACAATCTAGTGATACCAACTTTTATTTATTTTATAAATTTATATATATACATTTATATTTGGTATCACACCACATATGGTTTTTTTAACCTGCATTTTATGACCTGTTTATATTAAATTCTCATAAGAATGCACCCTGGTCTTTTAATCATTTCCCTGATATTGGATGTTTAGATTGTTTATAGTTTTTCACAGTTATACAATGCTATAATTAAAATTGTTCATAAATTTTTGTCTGCATGTTTTATTACCGTCTTAGAATAGATTCCAGCAGTAGACTGTTCTTAGGAACTTGAAAAAGACAAGGGCATTAATATTAAGTTGATATGTGACTCTATTAGTTCTCCTGAACTGTAATAATTTTCTTTATGTCAGAAGAATAGATTTTTATTAGGAAAAGATTCATTTTGTGGTGTGGGTTTTGTTTTAATTTTACTAGCAATATATGAATATTTTCTCATTGTCAAAAAATATATTATGGAAATATCTAGAGTAAAAATTTAAGATATCACTTTAATACCACCCTTACTCTGCCCTTGATATCATTCCCAATTGCAGACATAACTACCATCAACTTTAGGTAGACATAATTCCATACCTTTTTCTTTGTGTGTGTGTGTCTGTGCGTGTATATGTATATATGTAATATATATATATATATATATATATGTATGTTTATACAATGCACACTAAGACATATATGTATACAGACATACACATGTATGTGTATGTGTATGTGTATGTACACGTATTTTTAAATACACATACATATTTATGAACAAACATAACTGGACTACCAACACAGGCTTCTATTCTTGTCAATTCCCTGTTCATGCTTCATTTTATAGGCTGAATACTCTTTTAAAAAGGTAATACTATCATGTCATTTTCCAGTTTTAGTCCTAATAACTTCTGTTGTAAGGCTGTTAAGTTTGATAAACAACATTACTGACAGTGCTCTGTGTAATATGGCCTGAGGTTAACTTCTGCTGTTCCCTACATGTTTACTACACTTCAGGTGTACTATAATATATTTCAGTCTTTCTCTCAATCTCTTCACTATTACTAACTTTCTCAGTCATTGTGCCTATGCCTAGAATGCTGTTTTTTTCTGTTTACTTTAGCTTAAATGTTATTTTATCAGGGAAACTTTCTTAACCCCTGGCAATGTTAGGAACTCACTGTGAAATGGGAGTTTATTATCTCCTCTTACCACAGTTGTATTTCTGTGTATTTTCCCTGGCTCTGAAAATTGTTTTATTTATTTATTCAGTAATTTATTGAACACCTATTATTTTATCAGATGCTGAGTTAGAAGCTGATTATATAGCAGTAAATATAATGATTAAAAAATGATCAAATGATTAAAAAATTAAAAACAAGGTTATGGATACCGAGAACAGATTGATGTTTACAGAGAAGGTGGGAGGATGAGGCAGACTGGGAGAAGGGAATCAATTGTATGGTTATAGAAGATAAACTAGACTTGGTGGTGATCACTTCTTAGTGAATAAAGATGTCAAATTATAATGTACATCTGAGAAAAAAATTTCTAACAAGCTACTTGGAGGCTGCATTGAGCAGAGTATTGTTTCAGTGAATGGAAGTGATACTCATTCTGTAATGCATGTAGTGAAGTGTTATGAAGACTTGTAATAATGTTTCTAACAACAGCAAAGAGAAGCTTGGTAAAATACTACCATTTAAGCAGAGACTGACTTTATTGCTTATATCATTTGGTGATTTAATCCTTGAAGTCATTTCCAGAATTATTAGCTTTTTGGTTTTGTGTTATAATTATTAGCTTTTTGTTTTTGTGTTGTGTTGTTTTATTTTGTGATTGTATAACATCAGAATCCTTGCAAGATGGAAGTGGAAAAAATGGTGGCTTTGTTTTGTGTCTAGGGCTCTTCTAATTTTTCTAGATTCATTTGTACTTCAATGTTTCTTTTTTCTGGTTTTTTTTTTTAAGTATTGATCTGTTATGGACACAGAAATTTTTTTAATTGTCTTTTACCATAGAGAGTTTGAGAAATATTGAAATATAGCACATTAAGAAATTAAGGTAAGTTGATAAAGATGGAGAACAGTCACAATGACAGTAGTCGCATTAACCTCATGTAGATGAACTGTAGGATACTGAAAAGAGAATGAAGTGGTCAGTCTGGTACTGTTGAATGTAGAATGGAATAGAGGAGGCAAAGCTGGCTGACCAGGAACCTGCTAGTGACGCCGGCGCCATACCTGCAATGGGGAGAGCACAGGCTGCGGTCAGCTGTCTAAGTGTAGGGTTTAGTATGTCTAACATTTCATTGTGTGAAGTTTTTTCATATTATTTGCTAACTAACCACAATTTAAGTTTTCTTTGCTTATTATCTTTTAGATAAGGCTATGCTTAAGAAAGAGTTGAAAGAATAGTCTATTTTGGTTAGATAAATGTAACATTGTTGGATCACATGTAAACTGATTTTAATTTTTTAGCAAATGTTTGTATTATTTCAGGTATTAAAAAGAACTCAACTACAAATTACCAGAGCCCAGAAGAGAGCACAAATGCCAGTGCAAACCTACAGAATTATGGTAAAACCTCTCCAGATGCCATCAGTACAAATTCAGAGGGTGCTCAAGAAAGTCATGATGACCTGGTAATCATTTCAGAGACACTCTATGAAGAGAAATGCCACCAACTTTATTTCATATTCAATATGTATACATTTTAAGACATTAATATATAAAATGAATTGATTTAGATTATGGATGATTCACTTCACTCTTTCTACCATTGAAAATTCTTCCTACCCTCTTACTGAATTGTCTTTCTCTAAATTTCACTTTTCAAAATTTTTTTTCTGTATTGATAAGGGAATATTCTGCCTTTTTTCCATCCTTTATTTTTGACCTTTATTTTAGTTGAATTTAAGTACACTTTGAAAATGTTTGATGGTAAGGATGGTAGTCAGTCCCCTCCTGTAGAGGGGCTATCTACAAAAGAAGTATGTTACTGGTTTATTTTAAGCTCTCTTAACCCAGTGAAATACTTTTATGGATGACTTAGAAAATATGTTCAGCTTTTATTGAAAATAATTTCACATAGAAACGTCATATAATTAATCTTTGTGACCTAAAAACATTCTCTTGACCAAATAGGAAGAAAGCTATTTGGAAGCTTTCTTTCTATAGGTTTTCTTCCTATAAGCTTTCTTCTTATAAGTTGTCACTATAATGTAATAACCACTTTTTATTAATCACAACATTTTTCGTTTATTAGGCCACAGTTGTATTTTTAGAGGTTATAGTAGTTTCCTGTGTTGTTCCTAAATTTTGCTTTGAATGATTTGGTATACTAATATTATTTATGCAATCATTATTAGATGTCAGTTGTGGTGTTTAGAATTACTGGTGTTAATGGGGAGATTGACATCCGAGGGGAAGACATGGAAATCTGTCTTCAAGTGGACCAAGTGACACCAGATCAATTAGGCAATATCAGTCTTCGGCATTACCTTTGTAATCGTCCAGTAGGTAAGACTTTAATATGATTTAAACTTGTTTTGCATTGTATATGAATGACTCATCAGCAGTTCTTTGATATGAATGAACTCAAGGAAAATGACATTTATTTATAATAATGCAAGAGGTTTATTCTCTTAGATTACCTAATATCTGTACTTTAAGATTTTAGAGATATAAGCTGTTGAAGATGTATTCTTTAATTTCTTTTTGTTTCTGCTTTTAATAAGTTCCATCTTTTAACTTTTTCAGTCTTCCCATTCTTTGTGATATTAGGTCTGAGGAAACTAAGATCTTTTCTATATGAAAAGAGTGAGAAAGGAACCCCAAAAGGTCAAATTTAGTTCCATACTAGAATAAGTGTCAATTTCTGTATTCCATTATCTTGCTTATAAGCAAACATTTCCTAAGTCTGGCATGATACTTGGTATTTGGAAAAATCGTATATCCTATTCCTGTGTTCCTCATTCTAAGATCAACACATTTGCTTAGACATAGAAAGATATATGCAAGGAAACACACAGTGTATTAAGAGAAATACCACATTAAGCCATCCCTTTCTCAAAGTTTATATGGGATTATCACTCATGGTTTTCAGTCATTTAAAGAAATGCTATACCAAGAATTTTAAATGATAATGTTCATTTTTTTAAGTCTTTTGAAAAGTCACTGAGCTGTATCATTTTTCTTTGCTATATACACAGAACGCTATATCTGATATGTAACATGTTGAAATACATACAGTCCTGCATGATATCAAATAAGTATGCTATCACCTTACATATGGGAATTGCAGGGAAATGTGCCATTTGACTATAAACCAGCATCATAGGAAAAAATTGGCTTATGGCTTTTTTCTTTGTGTAGGCCTTATAGTTTACAATATATTTGCTAAAAAAATTTCAAGAATTTTATATTAACAAGTGTAAATCCTAATAACATACAAAATGGAGGAAGCTAAGTATATAGTTAGAAAGCTTTCATAATAGACCAAAATAAGCTACATAAAAAGATTGAATGTAAAATTTCAAAAGCTAGACCATGTTCTATACCCATCCCAAACTCTTGGAATATTGTACACTCTTGGATTATTTCCAGCTACACTGCACTTGTTTTTTTTTTTTTTTAAAGTTCTCTTTATAGCCCCTTTCTTAACTATGTCCTATTACTTTGTTTCATGTTATTCCTAACTGAGGACATAAATAACTGTGGAAATAATTTTGAAATGACTTGTATGTATGGGTTATATAGTCAGTGCTATCTAATACCTTATTTTTTTTCCCAACTGTCTCAGTTGGTTGTTTAAAAATAAACAGATAGCAAGAAGAAAGAAAAGAAAGGAAAAGGGAATAAAGGGAAAGGAGAAAACAAAATCATTTAACTTGAATATTTAAAATATTAATAAGGCATACAAACAAAGATTGTATTTGATCTATAGTTTATATACACTGCTGTCACTCTGATACGAACAATTAAAATTGCAAAGTTGTTTTTGCTTTTGTTTGTTTTTATTTTTTTATAATGTGTGAATATTGGACCTTACTAAAAGTTTCATGGCATAAAGGTAGTAGGAAGGAGTGATTTTTGACTAATGAAGATTTTGTTTTGTTTTATCTCTCCTCTGTACCGTTCTTGTTTGAAATTACTTATGGGTCTTAGTTCCTTGGAGTGAGTAAATGTGTGTGTGTGTATGTGTGTGTGTGTAGATAGAGATGTAGATATATAGATAGATAAAAAGCCAAATAAAATTAAATTTACAAGTTGTTTGTTTCAAATTGATCTTACTGTGCATGAGGACAAGTTAATTAAGTCTTATTTTTACTGATACAGGAAAGACACTAACCATTATTAATTTGTGGACATTTATTTTACCTTTTATTTAAAAAAATAAAAATACCTGATTTCTTAATCATTTAAAGAATTCCTTGGGAATCTATTTGTACTCTTCTGTATCTATTTTGAATGTTAATAAGTAGTGATAACATTAATTAAATATCATTTTGTACCCTATTATAATAAAAGTTTTAAAATCAGCTCTACACTTTAAGTTGTACATGGAAGTCTATCTTTAGTGCCTAAATATATGTATCTTTAATTTATTCTACTCCTCTCCCCTTCATAAATATGTATACATTTGACTTCTGTAAAACTAAAATATTTACCCCCATACTGTGAGAAAATAAACACCTTTTCATCATGAATTTAGTTAGTGAGCTCTTCTTCTAAGGTCCCATGGAACAGATAACTTTAAACCTCAATAACCCAAACAGCTATACCTTTCTAGAATAGTTAGTTGTTTTTAACTCATGAGTTGTGAAACTGATTGTATTTTTCTCTTTGCTGCTAGGAAGCTATTTCTACCTTTGGTACAGAAATTTAAATAATGTATTTTGAGTTAATGATCTTACTGCCTATCTTTACCTTTTTTATTCCCTACTTATTTTTTTTTAATCTGATTATGCGATGTGTATGTTGCCTCCTATTCTTTTTGGAGCTAGGTAGTGTAAAATAAAATAGTTACCATGAGGGCCAATTCACTTAAGTGGTTCCACTACGAACATTTATTTTTAAAGATATTCTATGGCTGCTTTATTGAAATTAAAAAAAATTTTTTTGAACTTGAGTATACATAGCTCTGTAAGCCACCTCAAATTCTTATTTGGAACAAGGCCAAGACATAAATAAATGTGAATATATATGTATATACATAAATGTTTCCTTTGCTATAATTTTAGTTTTAAGATTATCTTGTAATAGAAACATTTTAATGAGATCTTCTCTATTTATTGTTTGTTCCAGTTACTTACAGACCCAGTTTTAATGAAGAATGTACAGGCTTTAGTCACTTCTTGAAGTGGCTTGAGTCATTTTAAGTGCCATGAGTTTTTTCATCAAGTTGTCTATTATTAATGTGTACATAGGTACACACTCAGAGACACTCAAAATATCTGAGGTATACATTCTATCAGACTTATATTATGGCATGTTTTTCATGTTATCAAGATTTTTAAATATATGAAAAATACAGACAAGACAGCATTATTGCAGAAGATTGTGTGTAAAAATGGAAATTGAGAAATTAGGGTTGTATATGGTATATTGTATATGTACTATAAATATAATTTAAGAGTAACTATTAAAACTTTAATCTGTTTTATTGCTTTACCATTGTACAAAATGACAGCAACCTCCTAATGACAAATAATTGAGAATGGCATTTTTGAGTAGTGCTACAAAGTTGTAATTTTTGTTCTTTTTTTGTAGGGTCAGACCATAAAGCAGTAATTCATTCTAAATCTTCTCCTGAGATTACTCTGAGATTTGAAAGTGGGCCCGGTGCTGTAATACACTCTTTGCTTGCAGAAAAAAATGGATTTTTGCAATGCCGTATAGAAAACTTTAGCACTGAGTTTCTTACATCTTCTCTTATGAATATTCAGCATTTTTTGGAAGATGAAACTGTTGCAACAGTAATGCCAATGAAGATACAAGTTTCTAACACAAAAATAAATTTAAAGGTATGTTAAATAGTTTTGTATTTTCATGTTATAAATGTTCATTTTGCCTACCTGGACTCTGATTCATATTAAGAACATGAATTCATTGGTCTTTGTTGTGAATGATGTAGTGATTCTTAGAAATTAGGAAATATGAAAAATATAATGGACAGTTTTCTTCCTATATCAACTAAAGCATGAAAAGATGTATTTCGAACTCATTAAAAGCATTATTGGCTGAAGTGATGTTTCAGGAAAATGATTAATTTTATCTTTTACTTTAATAACAACATGCCAATACTAATTATTTTTCCTGTAGGATGATAGTCCTCGTAGTAGTACAATATCCCTTGAACAAGCTCCTGTAACCGTTCATATTGATCATCTTGTGGTAGAGAGAAATGATGATGGCTCTTTTCATATCAGAGGTATGTATGAAAACAGTTTAAGTGAACATCTACCAAAATTTGAAATTATTTACATGCTGATTATTTCTATTCATCATACTTTTTGTTTGTTTTGTTTATATGCACGTATGTAGTAGTAGATGATTGAGGGATGCTCAGTATATAGTGGTAAAATATCATTCATGTATAAACCTCAGACAACTCATCTACGGTTGATTTAGTTCCTATTCTACAAATGTGTTTTGAATGAAAATGAGAAGGACTTTCATGGTCTTAATGTCTCTTGATCTTACTTGGGTGTCTTACTTAGTCCCTTCCTTAGCTTTATTTCCACTGTTTTTTCATATACACTCAACCAACCTTGTATATTCCCTGTAATGGACTTTGATCTCCATGTTCTTTATATATATATATACACACACACACACACAGACACACACACATACTTTATATACACACACATACACACATATATTCATATATTCTTTATATTATATATTATATATGTTCTTTATATATTATATATTTTTAATTGGAGTATAGTAAGTTTACAATATTGTGTCAATTCAATTTCTGGTGTATAGTGTAATGCTTTTGTCATACATGAACATACATAAATATATATTTATTTTCATATTCTTTTTCAACATACTTATTACAAGATATTGATTATAGTTCCCTGTGCTATACAGTATAAACTTGTTTATGTATTTTATATATATTAGTTAGTATCTGCAAATCTTGAACTCCCAATTTATCCCTTCACACCACCTTCCCTCCTTGGTAACCATAAGTTTGTTTTCTCTGTATGTGAGTCTGTTTCTGTTTTATACGTAAGTTTGTTTGTCTTTTTTTTAGATTTCACATATAAGTGATATCATATGGTATTTTTCTTTCTGTTTCTGGCGTACTTAACTTAGAAATAACAATCTCCAGGTCTATCCATGTTGCTGCAAATATCTCCATGTTCCTATTTACCTTTTTATTTTTCATTAGAATTGTTCATTTCCTTCCAAGGTTATCTCAACTTTCTTTTCAGTGAACTCTTCCCTATAATTTAATGTGACTTATAATTCTTGTGTACTTATTCTCCATACATTAGTTACTTATAGTATATTGCTATGTGTTTAGTTGTGCTTTTAGTGTTTGTATCGCCATTCTAACAAGATTTTTAACGTCTCTAATGTAAGGAGTATGTATTATAAGGTAGTGTGGAGTAGTGAAAAGAGCTTCAGTTAGTAGACTTAGGTGTTATAGTCCTCACTTTGCTAGTAGCTACTTGAGGGTGAAATGTGGGGGACTGATATATGCATCAACTTCATCTCCTATCAAAACCTCATGGAATGACGTAAAATATGTTAAAAGAAGAATAAGGTCATAACAGTACTACAAAGGAAAAATAAGTACCATCATCAGTAGGTCAGAAATTCTTAAAAGAATACAACCAGAGAGCAAACCAAAGAGACAAACCAGAACCTGTAGCCTTAAACTCAGGGAACAGAGGACTGTTGCTGTGTGAGGTAGGGGCAGTTTGTCTTCCTCTCTGGAATTGGGGACTAACTGAGCAAACATAGAAGTCAAGCCAACAAAAGTCAAAATGTCAGTTTCATAACTGATAAAAGCTTAAATGAAGATAACCTAGGTGTGAAAATACAGGTTTGCTGTATGACTTTTATTCCCAAATGCTTTAGATCCCCAAACTGCAGGTCTGTCTTGTAGAGAAAGCAGAAAAGAATGTACCCTTTTTGCAGGCAAGGCTTATACCATAGTGAGAAGAAGCTGAATCTCACATACACATATAGTTTCTTTTTCTAAACTCATCAATCAGATAGGTCATAGCTTCTTTCCTGTGAGAAAATGAGACCAGGGGCCAAGAGCGCCCAGGAGAACTACTCCTCAAAAACAGAATTCTTCCCAACAGGATGCTGAGATTAGAGTGGATCCCTGAGGCAGTAGGGTAAATAATCTAGGCACTTCTTTTTGAGACCCTCCCCTGTGCTCCTACCAAGCACAACCTCTTCTCCTCCCACAGTCATTAGACATCAACTATGGTAAATAGAAACAACGTCTGTAGTCAAGAAAATGGGATAAACACACATCCAAGAATTCTCAATCATTTGATAAAAGCACTACCAGGCAGCATTCTTGATTGTAAGCAAGAAACCACTCTCTAGTTAATTGAGTAGAAAAGGAGCTTTTAAAAAAGATTATTGGAATGGCATAGAATTGAGAATCTAGAAATATACTCTTGTATCTGTAGTTAACTGTTTTCTTTTACCATGGTGCCAAGACAGTTCAATGTGGAAAAGAGTAGTAGCCTTTTTCATAAATCGTGCCAAAACTGCTGGATACCCGCATGAATGAAGCTGGACCTCTTCCTTATATCTTCCACAGAAATTTACTCTGAATGTATCAGAGATCTTAATGTAAGAGGAAAAACTATAAAACTCTGTGAAAAGAAAATACAGAAGTGAATCTTCATGACCTTGAGTTAGGCATAGCCTTCTCAGATACCACAGCAAAAGCAAAAATGACAAAAGAAAAGGATAAATTTATTTTTGAACTTCAACAAAACTTACAACTTTTGTGCATCAAAAGATACTATCAAAAAGTAGAAAGTGATAAGGTACTGGAGTCCAGACTATATAAAGAACTCTTACAAGTCAGTGCTGGAAAAGATGAATAATCCAGTTGTAAAATGGGCAAGGGATTTGAACAGATATTTCTCCAAAGAAGACATTCAAATGGCCAATAAGCACATGAAAAGATGCTTGGCATCAGTAGCTACTAGAGAAACGTAAATCGAAACCACAATGAAATACCACTTCACACTCACTAGGATGATTAATCAAAAAGACAAGATAATAACAAGTGGAGTGGTGGGGGGATGTGGAGAATTGGAATCTTCCTACATAGCTGGAATTGTAAAATGGTGTAGGTGCTTTGAAAATAGTTGGGCAGTAACTCTGACAATTAAAGAGTTATTTATGACCCAGCAGTTCTACTCAATACAAATAAACATAGGTCCATGCAAAATCATATACAAATGTTGACAGCAACAATATTCGTAATAGCCAAAAAGTGGAAACAACATGAATGTCATCATGCTATGAATGAACAAAGGAAATGTGATATATCCCATACAAGGGGATATTACTTAGCAATACAAAGAATGAAATATGGATACATGTTACAATGTGGACACTTCAAAAATATGCTACATGAAAGAAGCCAGTCATGAAAGACCATATGTTATATGATTCTATTATGTGAAATGTCCGGAATAATCCACAGAGACAGAAAGTAAATTAGTGGTTGCCTAGGGTTGGGGGTGAGGTTGGGGTGGGTTTTGAAAGGAATGGGAAAGACTGCTGATAGGAACAGTGGGCTTTGAGGGTGTTGAAAATTTTCTAAAAGTGATTATGATAATGGTTGTACCATCCGTGAGCATACTGAAAACCTTTGGATTTTACACTTTAAATGGATGAATAGAGCTGGTGAATTATTTTCCAATAAAGCTGTTAAAAAAATAAGATTGTAGTTTTTCAAAACAAATAAATATAAAACAAATATGTTGTACATCTGAAATTGATAGAGTATTGTTAAGTCAATTATACTTCCATTAAAAATAAATAAAAAACAAAAGTATAATTTTAGAATCATGGGAGATCTGGGGAACCATTCTCAAGGCTTGCCTTCCAGGTTCCACACCTCCAAACCACAGTACAGTGTAATCTGGTGTGATGGGTAAGACTGCTGCCTACCACTGGACAGTTGATTAAGTTTTACTGTCGTTATTGATCCATAAATTGAACTTTACTGCAACTGCTGCAGCCAACACTATTTCAGCCTTAATTATGTACTGCTGCTGCCTTCAGAAGGAGTAAAGGTTCACTACTCTTTCTTTCCTTCTTTTGTCAGTAGTATCTGAAGGAAACCTAGGATATGTGTAGTTTGGCAATATCTAGGTCACATACGTGGAAAGGAATCTGGAAAAATTAGTATTGTTTTCCAGTATTTCTTGAAGGAAGCAAATTTTACTCTCCACAAAGCTCATAAGAAGTATTGAAAGTCTCCAGGTATAGAAAGGGATTCTGATAATGCATAGCCAAAATAAATAACAAAATGTCAATTTCAAAAAAAAATGAATACAGTGAGAGAGAAGAAATAAATGAATAATACAGTTAATACTAAAGAAAAGCTGAGACTTTTAAAGAAATATATTTAATATCCTCAGACAAATGATAGGATTTTGAACTCAAAACAATAACAAGCTTTTATGGGAAATAATCAGTTAGAAATCCTTGAAAATTAAAAGCCCAATCTTTGAAGTAAAAAAATAATGGCTCACCTAAAATCTGCCAGCTTTACCTTCAAGAGATATTCAGTTAGATCTGAACCATGCAGTATGTAGCCTTCTCAGATTGGCTTCTTTAACTTAATAACTTGCATTTGAAGTTTCTCCATGCCTTTTCAAGACTTAATAGCTAATTTCTTTTTAGAGCTGAATAATATTACATTGTCTGAATGTACCACAGTTTATTTCACCTACTAGGACATTTTGGTTGCTTCCATATTTTGGCAGTTTTGAATAAAACTGCTATAAACATTCATATGCAGGTTTTTGTGTGAACATAAAAGTTTTCAGCTCCTTTGGATAAATACCAAGGAGTGTGATTGCTGGTACTACTGATTAAAAGTATGTTTAGTTTTGTACCAAGTGGCTGATCATTTTGCATTCTCACCAGCAATGCATGAGAATTCTTGTTGCTCTACATACAAACATTTGTTCTTGTCAGTGTTCTGGATTTTGGCCATTCCAAATAGGTGTGTAGTGGTATGCTGTTTTAGTTTGCATTTCCCTGAAGATGTGATATACAGCATCTTTTCATATGCGGATTTGCTATCTGTATATCTTCTTTTTGTGAGGTACCTGTTAAAGTCTTTGGACCCGGAGAAAGAGATGTCATGTTGATAAAAGACCCCCCAAAATGTAGCTCAGTCATCAACCTTTATTCATTTAACAACATAACTGAAAAATATAAAATCTGTTTGAAATCATGTCATACTGATACTGCAGTTGTATGAACAAACTTTAACATGCCTCTCAGAGTACATAAAAATATTTTTAAGTAAGTACATAAAAATTTGTGGAAAATGTGAACAACATGTTTAGCAACTTTCATCTTCTATGTATATATACATACATATACATACATATTTTTTTAATTCAACAAACAGGAAATTTCAAATACCCAGGAAAACTTTATTTATTCAATCTCAAAGAAAATATCACCAGATTCCAAAACACAGAGTTCTTGCAGGTCATTTCTTTAATTTCAGGCAATGACGTTTGTCATTAAGACAGAAGTGTAGCAGAAAATAAAATATTTATACTTGACATACTTTAAAAAATCCTTGAAATCATTCTTAGGGATTTATTGGCAACTGACTGAGGTTAATTACTGTTTGCTAAAGAAAGCAAAAACAAATATGGTTTTAAATGAGAGGTTTATAATATCTGAAGAAAAATATCCACCTGCATACACAAACTGGAGAAATACAGAATTGAACATCAATTTGATGAGTAAAAACTAATTTAAAATCAAGGTGCTTTGAAATTTATTTCCCCATATTTTCCCCTATGTTTCTCATCTATATTTTACAGTTAGTCAAGTACATATTTTACCAATTGTGAGCTGTATTTAAATCATAGCTAAAGGCAAAAGTAAATCGTTGGTCAGGCAAGGGCATATATTTGCATGCAGATCGTTTCAATATGAAAATTCCAATTGGATGTTGTATGGGTTAGAAAAAATCACCAGTCTACCCTAATAAAGGCAAGATAATATCTTTTTATTTTTTTCAACATGTGTTACATATTATATTTATTCACTTTATTTCTTACATTTTTGAAAACTAGAAGCTGCTCTTATTAAATGTTCTACATTTTAGGAATATATTTTTTCTTACTTCATGCTTTTATAGTGATGCTTCTTTGGATCTTTGTAGCAAAGCAGTTTAGGTAGTAATGAAACATTAGAGGAAAAAGCATATGCTAGAGTTTTTTAAATGGGCATCAAAACTCAGAATATTATTTGAATTTAATTAGAAGCTATCATATGTGTTAATTGTAGACGTACCTTTCAAAAGCTCACTGGGATGATGGAAAAGTTTGTTGTGTTATTTAGGATATGGGCATTGTACAGAATCTAAGATAATTTATGTTAAAAGTATTTTTCCATTGACTCTGAAAAGAACAACATATTTTAAGCATAAGCAAATATGCTTTGTTTTACATAGAGTGTCTCAATCTTTATTTCATGAAGCAGATTGTGTTTTTTTTCTTACCATGTGGAAATTAATTGCATTAGGGTATTCAGTGTATGATGTATATAATGTAACAGTCTAATGTACACACATAGAGCTTGTTTGATAATGTATCATAAATATGACTGACTAATATATCGGCCATGATAAACAAGTATTTAAGTTTTATTTGCTTCTTAGAATTAGAAGCTCTTGGGTGAATGATTTGAATGGTCCAACTTTCTCAAATAGCTCTTTAAGAAATTTTAACATGTGGTGGTTTTTCTCCCTTGAAACAAATGTATTTAGCAAACAGGGGCATTCAAAATAATCTCACTAGCAGTTATTTCAGAAATTAGTTTTAGATGTTTGTTGCTGTGATAATGGCAGCTTACTTAATATTTTTCATTACTCCTTTCTGTTCTCTTAGTATATTCTGGGGTTTACTTGCAGCTGCTCTGGATGTGATTAAATAAAGTCCATTATGAAGGAATAGGCCCCTTTATACTTCTTTTTTTTTTGCTGCTTATCATGGTACTTCACATTTCTTGGGAAAGTCTTAAAAACAATTACTGGTTTTTCAGTAAAAACTTTACAGAGAAACTTCAAATAATTTTTCAGAAAATTACAAAGTTACATTACAGTTTCTTCTTGCTCCAGTGAAATATGGCTAATTAGATAATAACACTACTAATAAGAGAAAAAGACAGAAAATGTTTGTTGTGTGTGTGTATATATATATGGGGGGGGGATGTATGCTATACTATCTACCGTTAATTACTTTTAATAGTAGTGTACTGGCTCTCAACATTTTTCCACCCAACACACCTGGGATCTGGTGTACTCCAATCTGGAACAGTGGCCATTATGGCATTGATTCTCAACCAAAAGGGTTGTGAGGTACTGCCTCCCAACAGATTATATCAGATTGTTGTGGTCAGGGGAGGCACTGCATATGTAAAGATGTGTGATGAGAAACTCTTTGCCATATACATCTTGGAATCATTGCCATAATGCTTCCAATCTGGGAATGAGGGAAGATTTTCTTTCTTTCTTTTTTTTTTTTTCTTTTAAATTACTAAACCTACAGAGAAGCATAAAACCTTAAACTTAGAAGAGTACCTGTATGACAGGGAAGACAAATGAGTAGACATCTTCTATTTGAATCAACAGAGAACTATTAAAATCTAGATTTAAAGTAAAATATTTATTGAACACCTACTATGGTACTAGTAACAATATTTGAATAATGGCTTCCAGTTTGTAAAATTCTTTTATGTTAAATATTAACTCACTTAATTCTTAACCATAACTTTGAGATAATTAAGGTAAATATTCTTATCACCTCCATTTTGCAAATGAAGAAATTGAAGTTTAGACAAGTTGAATGTCTTGTTCAAAATGAAAGATCTAGAAAGTAAGTAGCAGAGCCCGTGCTAGGGGAATAGTATATGTTGCTGTAGTGTACTGCACATTTCACCCATGAGGGACATGGATTTGTTCATCAAAATTTGTTATAATAACTAGAAGGAAACTCTTAAAGTAAATAAAAGAGAATAAATCTTCCTACAGTAATAGACTCCAATCATCCCTGGCATTCACAGGTTATCTCTTTTCGCATTTATTTCCAGTCCCTCCCATCTTTTTACTTTCTTCTTCCTGCCTCTTCTGCCCCATTTCCTCCCTTAATCTCTTTTTTTCCCTTTGTGCCTCCTCCTACCTACTTACCTCCCTCTTTTTTTTTTTTTAATTGAAGTATAGTTGAGTCACAATGTTACATTGATTTCAGGTATACAGCATAGTGATTTAGTATTTTTACAGATTATACTCCATTATAAGTTATTACAAGATAATGGCCATAATTGCATGTGCTGTATAACATATTCTTGTTAGTTATCTATTTTATACATAGTAGTTTGTATCTCTTAATTCCATACCTCTAATTTGTCCCTCCCTGCTTCCCTCTCCCTTTTGGTAACGGCTAGTTTATTTTCTATACCTGTGACTCTGTTCTGTTTATAACAGCACTGTTTACAATAGCCAAGTTATGGAAGCAATCTAGATGCCTATCAACAAATGAATGGATAAAGAAGACATACACATACATACAATGGAATATTACTCAGCTGTAAAAAAGGAATCCTGCCATTTGCAGCAACATGAAAGGACCTAGAGAATATTATGCTAAGTGAAATAAGTGAAACAGGGAAGAAGAAATACTATATGATTTCACTTGTATGTGGAATCTAAAAAAATTCTACAAATGAGTATATATGCAAAGCAGAAACAGACTCACAATCACATCTCCCTTTGTCTCCAGTTGCAAAACCAAAAACCACTCCTCTTTCTGTTTTCCCATCCTCCCTTCTCTTTCCTCCACTCTCCAACTCTCTCTCTTCCCTCATTCTCTATCTCATTCCTTCTTTTTCTCTCCCCATATTTCTTCCTCCTTTCTCTCTCCTCCCCTGTTCTTTCCTCATTTCACCTTGCAGTGATTGCAATAAAATAGGTTTCAGAATTGTTTGGTCAGTGTTTTTTTCATGATTCTTAGGATCCCTTGAGCAGTGAGATACAGGCTAAATAGCATTAAACAGAATGGGCCTCAGGTCCTACAGCCTATATAACTCAGCTTTTTTTTTTTAGTTCATATTTATATGTCAGATTTCATTTAAAAGAAGAGTTTTGCTCCTTTGAAAGTTTGATAACCAGAAGTATGTTATAAATTACCAATCAAGTAGTATTTTAGGAGTGTTTAGTTTTTTGAGGTTTGAAAGAGTAGAGAATTTGACTTTACCATGACATAGTACTTTAGGATTTCTCTTTGTCACTACCAGGCTGAATGGTGTGCTGGTCTGAAGCAATACAACAGTTTTGGTAGTTTTTTTCTAGTTAATATTACTAAAAACATAATTGGCTCAGGGCAATACTGTAAAAAGTAGTTTCTAAATTAAGACCGTTATAATAAAATGAAATCAAGAACAGACCAAAACTCAACTTGATGGCACTTACCCATATAGATAGAACTGTTCCATTTTTGTATATACAATGAGGGCAGAATTGATTGAAGCATTATGGAGGGCAATTCGGTGATATGAACAAAAGCTTTCACAAATGTTTTTATTATTTATTTGGCTAACCCCTCTGGGCATCTTTTCAAGGGGGAAAATTATGTTGAGCAGATTTTCCTCTTTTGTCTGCTCAGTATAATTTGATTTGGTGAACTGCTGTTCTATTATGACAGTTCCATGTGATTTTAGTGGACCTGGCAATCATATGACCCTATCACAAAAGTGAGAATGAGCCTAGCTGGGCCAATTAAAAGATTTCAGTCCTTGGGACACTGTGAGTGATAGATGAATTGACTGTATCTCAAGCATCCTTTTTTGTGAGTTGAGAAGGACATTGAGAGAAAAGGAGTCAAAGGCTGTAAAACTTTCTTGTTTGGGGTCACCAGAGGCTACCTTTACCATCATATGATTAAACCCAACACAAAGAAGAAAAATGGACTTGAGAAGTAGAGATAGTTAGGTTCCTAAAATGACACTCCTGAGGATATCATGTGAATTCCAGTATCTGGCCATGCCTGAAGGACTTGGACTCCTCTGTTACAGAAACAACTACATTTCCTTTTTTAAAAACAAGTTTGACTTGGGCTTCTGTTCATGTGGTCTGCCTATATGCAATTCAAAAAGTAAGAAAAAATGTTGATATGTAAAAATATTCCCTGCCTTGTTTTTTGTAAGTACTTCTTATTAAAAATATTTTCGAGATATAATTCACATACCATACCATTCACCCAATTACAGTATACAATTCATTGATATTTGGTGTGCTCCGAAATGGAGCAGCCAGCATGACAATCAGTTTTAGGAGATTTTCATAATCCTCAAAAAAACCCATTCCTACTACCAGACTCTCCCCATTACTCCCAGCTTTAGGCAGCCACTAGTTTATTTTCTGTTTCTGTAAATTTGCCTACCCTGGACATTTCATAAAAATGGAATCATACAATGTATAGTCTTGTATAGCTTTTTTCACTTAACATAATATTTTTAAAGTTTATTCATGTCATTGCATGTATCAGTACTTCATACCTCTGTATGGCCAAATGATGTTTTATTCTATGGACATACTACCTGTTGTTTATCCATTCATTGCTTGATGGATTTGGGTTGTTTCCACTTTATGGCTGTTACGAATTTTACTGCTGTAAACATTCATGTATAAGTTTTTATTTCTCTTGGGTATATATCTAAGAATGGAATTATTGGGAAATGTGGCAACTCTTTAACCATTGAGGAACTGCCAGACTGTTTTCAAAAGTGGCTGCACCATCCTACATGTTCACCACTACAGTATGAGGGTTCTGACTTCTCCACATCTTTGCCAACAGTTGTAATCTGATTTTTTGATGATAGTTATTCTAGTGGATATGAGGTTGTTTATCATGGTTTTGATCTACACCCCTACTGGCATCAAGCATCTTTTCATATCTTTATTGGCCATTTGTGTATCTTTGGAGAAATATCCATTTACATCTTTGATTATTTTTTAAATGGGTTATTTGTCTTTTTATTTGAATTTTAAGAGTTCTTTATATATTGCATAAATAAGTCTCTTATCAAAGATATGATTTGAAAATTTTTACTCTCATCCTATTGGCTTTTTAAATTAGGTATATAGTAACGTCCCCTCTTTCATTTCTGATCCTAGTAATTTTTGTCCCTTTTTATTTTTTGGTTTGCATAACTAAGATTTTATCATTTTGTTCATCTTTTCAACAGACGAGCTTTTGGTTCTTATTTTGTTCATCTTTTCAGTGAATGAGCTTTTTTGTTTTATTGGCTTTCTCTGTTATTTTTCTATTTCATAATAATATCTTCATACTAAGAGATATATTCATTTTTAAATTCATTTTTCACAATAGAACTGAAGATTTATCAAGTATTTTGAACTGTTATCTGAGGATTGGTTTTGTTTGATTAGATTCTCAGTTGCTTCACACTGGAAATGATTTGAGAGAAAATGTCAAAAGTGATTCAGTGCTGCTCACCAGTGGAAGGTGTGACCTGAGGAAACAATACAGTGTCACTCAAGCCACTCAGACGAGTCCGGAGGTTCCTTGGCCTTTCCAGTCATTTAACTTTCCTGAGTGCTCCATTGACTTCACTAGGGAACAGGTAATGGGAAAACTAATTCATTCCCTTTCCGTTTCAGCAATTAAAATAAATATTAGATATTAAATAGTTAAGACATTATTTACTTATTTAAGTTATGTTTATTGAGCACATTTTGTGCATGGCACGGTGGTAGATGTTATGGATATAGTGTTGAGCAAGGTGTAGGGACTTTCCCAGCCTTCACAGAGGTTCTAGTCTAATGGGAAGGTAAAGGAGTAAATATGAGATTTTCTGGAATCTAGTAAGGCTTCCTGGAGGATGTATTCACTTTGAGGTCTTATTTTTAAGTTGCAAAAGTATTGTAATATTTCAGAACTTTGGAAAAATATTTTAAAACAACTCTAATAGATTCTAACCTCTTGCAGTACTCAGTATTTAAAATTTTTCCTTTCAGGCTCTTTACATAATTTTTATAAACAATTATTATTCTAGTATATATACTGTATTTTTTTACTTGTTTGACAGATTTTTCCATATTGCCATATATGCTTTGTGTTTATTTTATTGTTGTTTTGAAGTATAATTGATGGTTCATATTTATTGTTAATGGCAGAGTAATGTGGGTGTGGATGTACTGTCATTTTCTGAAGGTTCCTCTTAACATTTGTTAACATTTGAGTTGCTTCTTATTTTTTACTGTTATAAGTAAAATGTCTAGCAAAATTTTACTTCTCTATGATAGAACCACAGAATGAGTTCATTTTTTTTACAGGATTTGTTGGATGTCAACTTTGAGGTAGGGATATAGAATTGGAACAGTATACCACCCTATCTATTGAGGAATTCAAAGTTTGGTGGAAAAGATAAGAGTGTGTAATCAGTAGTGACAGTGTACTGTGTCAAGTTCTGTATGTAGTAGAGTTTGGGGAATTATATAGTTAAATACCCATCGTGATCTGTAAGGCAGTCACTCTTAAGTGGGACTAAAAGAAATCTGAGGACTCTTTGAAATTAAATGCATGTATTTTAATGTATCTGTGTAAATGCATTTTTCTGTGGAGAAAGTCCTTAGTTTTATCACATCTTCTTAGTTAGGGGTTGGGGGATGGTTCTAAGATGATAAAATGCTTGAACTAAGTCTTCAAATGAGGGAAGACCTGTTGACATCTAGATGAAAATGTCTAATGAGATATTCAGAATGTGGGTTTGGAGCTCAAGAGAGGCTTGAGCTGAATCAGGCTATCTATGATTGTTGGAGCCACAGGAGCATATGAGATCATCTAAGAGTGACTCAAGTAATAAGAGAAAACCAAATATGGACCCTAATAGAATATAAAAAATGTAAGGGGAAAGATGGAAAAGTCCATAGGTGGAGAAGGATAAACACGAACGATCTGTGGTATAAAAAGCAAAAGAGGAGAGAAGCTTAGGAAGTAGAGAGGAAGTCAGCAGTGTGTAAAGCCACAGAGAGATCCAGGGAAGTTGAAATTAAACAAAATCATGATTAGATTTGGAAATTAGGAGTTAATTAGTGTTTTGAGTTGCTGGGTCGAAACTTATGAACATTTTAAAGTGCTTGATTTGTGTTTCCACATAGCTTCTCAAAGCAATTTTCAGCTTAAGTGCACCATTATCAGCATTGGGTAATTTTATTGTCTCACATGCCGCACCTTTATATATATATATATATACATACTGTATAAGTAGTCTATGTTTTCTGAAAATGGTTAAATTTTCTTATTTTCTCCAAATATATCATTTCAGCTCATGGAAGAGAATGAATCTCTTAAACAGGAATTGGCTAAAGCTAAAATGGCTCTTGCAGAGGCTCATTCAGAAAACGATGCTCTTCTTCATCGTATAAAGAAGATGACAATTGAATAGCAGAAGTGGCAATCAAAAGCTCGAATTATAGCTCTGGAGTACAGAGGTTATATTTATAATGTGATGTTACCAATTAGTGGAAGACTTTCCTTTTCATCAAAAGACAATAAAATGAAATAGAATGTGATAAGGTGGTGACTATTCCAAAGCCAGTTTAAAAAATCCTAGGTACGGGCCTTACAATCTTTTGGGTTGTTTTGTGTTTTGGGGTTTAACCCTGTTTTAAACTGGTGTGACACAGGAAAGTCAACACATACGGTAAAATAATTACATGCCTAATGAATATGAGGTGTCATTTCCTAATTTTGATATTACATTATAAGCATTTTTTTAAAAAGAAAAATGAAAACCTATTGTATTCCCACAGATTGCTGAATTTATTTATCACTGTTTGTTAATAATTTACTATTATTTACAAAGATTCAAAGGCTTTCAGGGCTAATGTAAAATAGAGGGTTACATTTTAAATGTTATTAAAATTATGTATTTAAATCTGTAACTATTTAATTACTGTAAAAAAGTCAAATCAGATTAATAAATTACATAATTACTGGGTTTGAAAATTATGGAAAATTATCACCCTACTGAACTTATGAAGTAACTTGGAAATTGGAAGGAAATCATTTTAAATGATGGGTACGCTGTATAAGTTGAAGCTATAATATACAACAAAAAAGATGGTACAAATTTTAAAATAAAAAACACAAGCTGTGAAAAAGCAAAGCATTAGAGTTATATGGTCAACTAATTTAAAAGCATTACTTATACGTTCCTTTAAACGTTTATTCTTAGAAGTAGGAGAGTAATTTAACTATCCTGCTAAATTTGGCAGCATTTGTAACTGTAAGAATTTTAATTAATACTATTTGTATTATTTCTTTACCTTCATCTTCCTCTATTTAAGGAGGGGAATGTTTTCAGAGAATTTTCTTTTCACATACATAGAACAATTTCATACCATTCGTGTAATATCATATTAGGTGGATATTTGTACATTTCAAATTTATAATACTAGTTTTGATTAAAGTTCTATGTGACATATATTATCGTCTATAAGAAGAGTAACTGGTAAATATTGAACTCTATTTTCTAGGGATTGTTATGGTTGAAACTAGCATGAGAGAGAATCGCAATCACATATTATGAAATAAAAGTTCATGAGTGTTTAAGAAACAGAAGCTTTTAACAGTTTAAAATATATTTCTGATTGAATTAAACTAAGTGGGGTGTATTTTAAAATTCATGATAGAACATGAAATAGCTGGACTACGCTTTCTTTAAGATACTTGAAAATTTTCAGATTTTCAGCCATATTAAGACACTTTTTGGTGCTTTGTTTGGCATGACTTATATACCCATCCCTCTGTCTAAGTACTTGGAGGGGAATACATATTTCATTTTACATTAAGTGTTGGAGTGATTTTAGATTTTATGGAAAGCAGTGCTGGCCTTTCTTTTTTCTATAATGTCCGTTTTTGTGGATATTATTTTAAAATGCCCTGTTTTAGGAGCTAAGGATACAGCAAAAAACAAGTTAAATTGTTAGTATTTTACCTCGAAGTATTTTAAAAGTCATGCTCAGCCATTTTAATCTAAGGTTATTATATAGTCTTAGATTAAAAGCAACGGTCTAATTAAGGACTTCCGTTCTTAGTAGAGTACTTTTGATCTGTAGGTATATATTCAACAAAGGCAGTCTCTGTTACAGAAAAGCAGGATTGATGCGACCTTCAGTTCTTCAGAGTTCACAGTGTTTCTCAGGCTTGACCTACGTGCTCTATATAAATTTTAAATTATAATTTAATTAAAATAAATCATAAATTTTATGATATAATTATTTAATGTTATAGAAGCTGAATGTTTTTCTTATTCTTTTCAATTTATTTGGCCTTCTCAAGAAAATCATATAAGTAGTAGAGATAATAATTAATATGGGTCTGAGCATTCTATATACTTTGTTGGATTTTTAAAAATGTACAGTGATTACTATTTTTATAGAGATTTAAAATTCATAAAACACTTGCAAAAACATGATCTCATGTAATTCCCACAGCAAACCTGGGAGGTAGGTATTATTCATATTTTAAAAGTTGAATAAAACCCCTAAAGCTCAGAAAGAACAAGTGACTTGACTGAAATCATAATTAATAACCTGTTCTTTTGACTTCAATCCCAGTTATATGCTTACTCATTATTTCACAGATTTTGCCAGAGGTAAGGAAAGAAATCACTTCTGTTTTTCTTTTAAAGATAAGTAGAATACTTTTAAGGTGTGTGTGTGTGTGTGTTTGTATTATTCAAATTACTTAAAAGATAAGGGAGAATTTTTGTTTGATGTAAAAAAACATTTTCTTGGTATCTTGTATATATTTTTCTTTTCTCATTTTATGCTAAAATTCAAAAGATCACCGTGTGAAATTAGTTGTGATGAAGCATTATTTTTATTTAAGCCATGGAAGAATGACTGTGTATGATTGCAGGCAAATATATGTGGAAAAATTAACCAGAAACTCCTTCCTGGGTTTTTATTGTAGTTACTGTTACTCAATACTTGTCAATACAGGAGTTAAGACTTCCTCTTTAACAGGTTTTTATTTGCGTATCCAATCTAATCGAAGTACCACCATTACTCTGGTTCCCAAGCTAGTAACCTAGAACTCATCTTAGTCACCTTCCTCTCCCTAACTGTCACCCCACCCCATCAGTTCATTACCAGGTCCTGTCATCTTACCTTGTAAATTTGTCTACTTCTTTTCACTCACCACGTTCCTCATCTAAGCTGTCATCAGCACTTTTTGCCTGCATTTCTGCAGTTGCTTCCTAACTGGTGTTCCTGCTACTCTGGCCCTCCTAATTCATTCTTTATGCTACAGGCAGAATTCTCTTTTCTGAAATGCAGTTTTAACCAAGGCAATCCACCTACCCCCAGACTCATCTCTAGCTTAAAACATTTTAATGGTTTTTCATTGCTCTTATGATGAAAACAAAAATATTTTATGTGACCTATGAGATCACATATTAGGGCCACTATTTATAGGATAATTCTGAACATTAAAAGAGTTAATGTCTCAAAACATTAAAACATTGGCTGGACATCACCTTAAAAAGCACTCAATTCTCAATAAAAAAAAAGTTTAAAAAAAAAAAGCACTTAATAGAAGTTGGTTATTATTATTACTGGTTAGTCTCATTGTGCACCATGTTTCACTTTCTGTTCTACCCTCATTGCCCTTTAAGTACTGGAGTAAGTGAGAAATAAAGTGCTGCTTCCACCATAGCAATCTTTGTTCATGCTGTTTCTTTGGCTTGAAATACCTTTCCTGTTCATCACCTAGTTAATTCCTCGTTGCCTTTCAGATCTCAGCTCATTTATCACTTCCTCAGGGAAGCATTCTCTGATTTCTGTCACAGACTGAGACCTGCTGTTAAACATTATCACATAAACACATATTCCTACTTAGCATTGAACATCTTTGTAATTTCATATATATTTGTTTGATTAATGAAGACCCTCTAGATTGTAAACTTCATGAGGAAAGGAATTGTGTTTTTGTTGTCATCACTCAACTTTGTATTCCTTATGTCTCATACAGTGTCTGGCACATAGTAGGTGCTCAATAAATCTGCTGACAGAATAAAATGAATGGATGAGGTATCAAGGATATTTTTCAGGTATTGAGTTCTTCCTCTCAGCTGGATTGGGGATAACATAGGCATAAAAGTAGGCAGTGGTAGTTATTAAAAGGGACAGACCCCTTGAGTCCGTAGAGAAAGAAAAAGTAGGGAATGGAGAAATTTGCCATACTATGTATTGTTTTGAATTTTGAATATCTGAAATTCTAGTTGACTTATAACAAATAATCACAAACAGACAATTAGCACATCACTTCACACAACTGCTACAGTTCCAGAAAGTCAGCTGGCTTTCATTGTAACTCATGGTGTTGTGGCTGTTGAGAGCTGCCAGTCCTGTCAGCTAAAAAGAATGGAAATAAGGCCAAAAGAGTAGTGACTGAAATAATTTCCAATTTTAAGAAATTGGTACACAAGATCAGTTGTGCCTAATTTCTTCAAATGTAAACAGTCTCATTTTAGCTTGCACATAGAAATGCTAAGGAGAGTAAAATCTGAGCTATGTTTCAATTTCCTTTTAGAATAAAATACCAAAAGTTGGAATTATATAGGATATCGAGAAACACTAAGGCAGTACTGTTTTTAAAATACTAATTTCTTCATTAAGTTATCAGATTTGATATTTTAAAATATTTTTGCTGCTTTTTTGAGAAGTACTAAAATTAAGGTAACATGAAGCAAGTATGTAAGCATGATGGTTTTTATAAATCATTATTATCTAATAGATCATCATAAAGTGGAGGGAAATTCACATTATTGTTACAATATGGAAATTTAACATATGTGCTGCCAACACTACTGTGTAGTTTTGATAGGTTTGAGAATTTGAAACTCTTTTATGAGAAAAATTTTAAGGGGTATGAAATCAACTGAATGTCTTTTTTTCTGTTTGTATAATATGATGATTTTTTGGTCTTAGAAGAAAATGTATCACTAAATCACCAAGAAGAGTAATCTGGGTTTTAAAAGATTCTGAAAACATTTAGACAAAAAGGCAATACTAAATAACTTACACTACATTAACTTTTATTCTCACTTTGCTTGTGTCATCAATCAAAAGTCAATTTATTCTTTCCAAGAAGTTATACTAAACCAAAATTGAATGGTAAGTAAATTTCTCATTCTTGACTTTAATTCTTCACTGTTTGTGTGAAGACATAGTTGATCGTTTAGGTGAAGATACTTCGGTGTTTTGGAGGTTAGCAGAATATAGTGAGGTAACTAACCATCTTGCAACCATTTACCAGAATTGCTGCGAACTCAAATACTGAATCACAACTGTAATGAAGATGAAATGAGAATTAAAAAAATAAAAAGACACATGAATGAAGAGTTAAATAAATAGAGATCAGAATTATCCCTGAATGATATAGGTCAAATAAATGTATAAGGGTGTAGTCAAAGTCCATCTTTCACAATATTTAAAACCAATTAAAATAGATGTATAGTATAATCAGAGCTGGATCTTTTAAAGGTAACCATAGTGAACAAATCCAGGGCAATGTAATAATGTTGAACAAAACTGCAATAATTAAGCACGTGAGAGAAATCGATGACAAGGAATTCACTTGGTGTATCATGAATTAAAATCTAAAGCACAAAATTGAAATGGACAACATTTCAATTTAATGTATAAAAATTGGTACATGCAGAAATTCATTATTCAATAAATAATATGGCTACAAAAGAATGTTGGACTCTTATTAAGGTTCTAATTTCGACTTGAAAACTGACACTTGCTGTTATTGGAGACATTTTATTGGCATAACAATAATTTTGTGGCATCCTAGCATTTTGTCTGAAAAAATATACTTGCTTTATAATTCTTATTAGCATACTTAGCATAGGTATGATCAGTTGGTGCTTTCTTCACTCTGGTTTATTCTCACTTTCTCCATTCCTTGCAGTTGAACAAGAGATTTTCCGTACAGAACTTTAGAGCTATGAAGGCAAAAGAGCTCTGAAGAGAGATACAGAATGAGCAAGCTAAGCAACTTTTTCATATCCTTTTCCTATAAATTTCTAGAACTTTAGGCATTCCCATATTATCCGTATAAAAAAACATGTCAAGGCCAAGTATATCTTTATTAAAAGTGGTAGGTTTTTTGCTGCATTAGCACAGATATTTGAGACTACCTGAACATGTATGTATGCCTTTCCTATAATTTAGTAGGGGTCCATTTAATACTTTGCAATTTTTACGTCTTTAATAAGTCCCCTCCTGCTTTTTTTTTTACCTTCAGAATTCAGTTTCTTGTTGATATATTTTGCTGAGTAGGCTTCAGCTTTTATTTTATTTTGATCCACTTTTTGTGCAGTTCCATTAATATGCCCGGAGGCCATTATAATGTGACCCATTTTAGAAACTGAAGCACAAGGAATATAAAAATACACACTGGTGATGTTATATTTTTCCTTTCTACTCATGCCATCATAATTGCAGTGCATATCATTAAGTCAAAGAATAAAATCATGGCATCTTAAGGGTTAAAACTTGTTCTGTAGCTAAACCTCCCACCCAGAACAATCCAGAATGCTTAACAACTTACAGCTAAAATTCTTTACTATGAGAAAACATACTACTTCATAAACCTTTCTGTTTTAAGTAGTTCTAATTGACCTTTTTTTTTCCCTTTCTTGTTAGAGAATTGAAATATATCTCTAGGACAGATTGGTCCTACATTTTTCATTCATATTAGCAGAAGAACTATTATATCTCCTAACAAATCTTCTCTGTTCTAGGCTTAACACCCCTGGTCCTTTGTTCCTCAAAAGACAATTTCCAGAGTCTTCATCATTATTTGTCATTTGGATGGACCCCAGTTTGCCACGTCCATCTTAAATTGTGGTCACTTATGTGAGTTAGGAAGCTTTCTGTCTATAGGTAAAAGAAAACCCACCCAGGAGTAGTGATAACCTGGAAGTTTTAAATGGAAATAGTTTATTATTTCTCACAAAACAATACATCTGGTGGTTCCAGATACTCATCGATATTATCAAGAACTATATTGTTTCTGTCTTTCATGTCTGTCATCCTCAATGCAGGGGATTTTATCCTCATACTTGTGCTCTCATGGTTGCAAGGTACCACAGCAGCTCCAAGCAAGACCTTTACACAGCCACATCCAGAGGCAGGAAAAAAAGTATGTTTTTCCTTATACATTACCTTTTTAGTGAAACTCCCTTCCAGAAATTCCTCAGCAGATGTGCCCTTATATCTCATACTGAAACACATCACATTCCTGCCTAAACCACCATAGTTAAAATTAATCACTCTCACAGAGTTGAAACTAGGACTCTGCCTACCAAAAGGGAGGGAAGGGGATAGATTTAAGCAGGGAGTCAACAGTTCACTAATCACCAAAACCAAATACTTAACACCATGTGGTCTGACTGATGAGGAATATAATGGGATTTATTAATCCAAAACATGTTTAAAAATTATTACGTGGCAAGCAGTGGATCTGGTGTTAGAATTACAGCTACATGTCCTTGCATATATGGATTAAATCTCTCACATAAGGAGACAGAAAAGTAAACTTCAATTTTAATATGATGAGTTAAATGCCATGATAAGATGAGTACATGTAACCCAGTATTGGCTTCCCAGATAAGATGACGTCTAAGCTGAAGTCTGAAAGATGTGTCAATTAACCACGGTGAGGAGGTTTTAGGCAGAGAACAGGTTGGCAACAAGACTGTATACTGGAGCATAGTTAATCCCAGGAGAACTGCAACTAATGGTCCAGATATTGCTTCTTTTAAAGTAATCTAAGAGTATATTTACTTGGTTTTTAAGTACTTTCTTCTTCCGTGTATGATTTGTCCTGATTTGTACCCATCAGGACTTTTTCATTCATGTGTATACTGCTGAGTCAGATCTCCTGTATATTTGTAATTTATTTTTTAAACCTCGATGTAGGCTTTTCCATTTACCTAATTTCATTTAAGCTCTATTAGTCCAGGAGTCAGCAAACTTTTTCTGCAAAGGGCTGGATAGTATTTTGTGGACCATGTGGTCCTTGTTGCAGCTACTCAACTCTGCCATGGTAGAGTGAAAGCAGCCACAGACACTGTGTAAAGGAATGACCACGTTCCAGTAAAGCTCTACAAAAATAGGGAGTTGGCCGTTGTCTGCCGGCCTCAGTCTAAACCTAGACTGCCTGTAGTATTCCAGTCCCAAGGTAACTTCCACGTAGCACCAGAAGAGTAAGATTCCTTGTCTCTTCCCAGTTAGTCTTCTCTTTAGAGATGCTGACGAGAAAAAAGTGAGACAATGTCGATCTGTAATTAAAGGATTTTATTAACCATAATGACTTGATCAGAGTCAGCAAAGTTATCCTCCCAAATACCTAAGCCCACAGGTTGGTTCAGCATTCATGTATAACAGCCCATTCCTTCATTATCTATCTGAATTCCACACAGATTCCCAAACAGTGCCTTCTTGAATGGTCATACAGTTTGATCCTTTCATTATCATATCATTATTTTAGAGAGGTTTGGTGCCCTTGACAACCTAGTTTTGTCCCTTTCCAGCGCTTTCTTGGTGATAACCTATTAATATTTTTTAATTGAAGTATAGTTGGTTTACAATATTATATTTCAGGTGTACAGCATAGTGATTCAGTATTTTTACAGATGATAATTCCACTTTAAGTGATTATAAAATAATGGCTGTGCTATGCAGTATATCCTATCGTGCCCCTCCCTACTCCCATCTTCCCACTGGTAACCACTAGTTTGTTCTCTGTATCTGTGAGTCTGTTTCTGTTTTTTTTATATACATTTGTTTTATTTTTTACATTTCACATTTTAGTGATGACACAGTATTTGTCTCTCTGACTTATTTCATAATACTTTTCTTATTAAGTAGAATACTCTCTAGGTTCATCCATGAATACTGTTTCTTTCTTCTAGAGTATGCACATTGTGTCTGATCAAGAATATATGAAAATTGGATATGTGGTCCTTTCCTCTTACAGTGCACTAATGGCATTTATTATTAAACTGACCTCTTATGTTTCACCTCTATTAGTTTCCTACTACTGCCATAACAAACTACCACAAAGTTATTATTTCATAGTTTAGTAGGTCAGAAGTCTGGGTACGTACAGTGTGACTCAGCTGGGTCCACTGCTGAGAGTCAAAAAAGTCTGAAATCAAGGTGCCAGCAGGGTTGCATTCCTTTTTGGAGGCTCAGGGGTAAATCTGCTTCAAAGCTCATTCAGTTTGTTGGCCAAATTCAGTTCCTTGCAGTTTTAGGACTGAGGTGCCATTTCTTTGCTGGCTGTCATTCTCAGCTGGGAATTGTTCTCAGCTTCTAGAGTCCACCTGCATTCTTTAGCTCAGGATCCTATTCCTCCCCATCAAAGTTAGCATCAGTTGGTTAAGTCCTTCTCACACTTCAAATCTCTCTGACCTCCCCATTCTGTCTCATCTCTTCTGCTTCTACCTGGAGAAAGTTCACTGCTTTTAAGGGTTCCTATGATTAGATTGGACCAGCCTGGATAAACCAGGGTATCTCTCTATTTGAAAGTCTAAACTTAATTACATCTACAAAGTTCCTTTTGCCAGGTAAAACAATTTGAAGTTCTGGGGAGGGAGGTGAACCTTTTGGGGGGGTCATTATTCCACCTATCACAACTTCATTGTATTTTTGCTTCTATTTCATATTTTTTAACATAATTGCTTGGACTGTTCACTTAGTTCTAAAATACCTTCATAATATGAGCATGCTAAATATTTTTCATCAATACATCTCAGTATTTTATTTCCTAATTACATAAATGTAAATGCCAAGTAGTTTATGTAATCAAGGAATACACTTTTTCTTCAGCATATTATGAACCATTTCCTCATGTCACTGAGTTTTTTATAAAAATAATTTTTATCATTGTATAATCCTTGGTTGAGTGGACATACTACAATTTATTTAACATTGCTCACTTATAAATCATCTGGGGTTTCCCCAGTGTTCCACTAGCGTAAGTAACTATAGTGAACATTTTTGTGCCATAAGATTGTCTAGATGTTGGATTATTTTCTTAGGATAGATTCCCAGAAATAACTGCATCAAAGGCCATGAATTTCCCATGATAGAAACTACTTTCCAAAAGATTTGAACAAAGTTTGTATCCTCAGAAGTACTCTCACCAGCAGTGAATGTCATCATTCAAAACAAAGCACACACAGTTGAAATGAAAGGACATTAGACAATAATTCAAAGTAATATGAAGAAGTAAAAGTCTCAGTAAAAGTAAGTACACAGGCAATTATAAAAGCTAATATTATTGTAAAAATAGTATGTAATTTCACTTTACTTTAAAAAATTTATATATATATGTATATATATACACACACACACACATATAAGATCCTTTTCCATTATAGTTTATTACAAGAAATTGAATATAGTTCCCAGTGCTATACAGTAGGTCTTTGTTTATCTGTTGTATATATAGTGTAGCTCCACTTTTTTAAAACAAGATTTAAGAGACTAATACATTTTAAAACGAATTATTAGTCCAAAACTAGTATTACTGTAACTTTGGTTTATAATGCCATATTTTGTTTTCTATATAATTTTAAGAGACTTAAAATTACTAGTTTGAGCATAAGCCATGGACCTTCCATATTCGATTTGGGACAAAGTGAGGACAAGGCCTTAGCACTTTGCTGTAATTCCTGCTGCTTCCCTTTGGGCGGTGCTGCCGTGGTCTGAGATGCTGACTTGAATCCCCTATGGGAGGCTTAGAGGGAAATGGAGTCTGACTCCATGTCGAGTCAGTCATGGAGCCCAGGAGTGCTGCCCCTATGCATGGCCTAGGTAAGTGGATGAGTTGGTTGCACCCTTAGGGGGACCACCAACTAGGAATCTGAGAAGGGCTAACTTCATTTGAGACATGTGGGTCGGGTGGGCCTAGGGAAGGGCCATAACCCACCATGAAATCGGGCTGCTATGCACAGAAGCCAGATGAGCAGAGGTAAGGGTGACAAAATGTCTTGGGAGGGAGCCACTGAGTCTTGTTTAGTCAGGTATCATGTCTGTGTGGTTAGAGCAGGGGTCAAGACTGAGACAGCCATGTAGCTCTGGACAAATTACATTTTCAGAGCTCTCAATTTCTTGTCTGAAAAATGAGGTCATTGTACCCCTCCTTCCACCACCACCATGGCTAGGATAGCCCAGTTCACAAAGTGGGAATGGCAAGCCCACGGTGAGTGCCCCAGAACTTGGGGTCTTGCCACTACTGTGGCAACTGAAATAAAGTCACACAAAATGAAAAAAAATTATTTATATTTTTGGACAATGTATAAAGATGTAATTTTGTGTGACATCACAGGTGTAGGAATGGAGCTGTTAAAGGAACAGAAGTGGTGAGAAGTTTTTGGAGCCTGGATATATTCTGAAGTTGCAGCTGTTGGGGATTTGCCTTTGGACAGGATGTGATGTGTGAAAGCTAAGAATCTATGGTTGATTCATGGTTTCTGACCTGAGAAATTTACTGAAATTCCTAATGGAGGTTTCAGCCTGTCTGCACCTTAACCATTCTGTGATGCGTACCCTCATTCAGCAAAACAAAATCCCTGCAGATAATTCTCTTCCTTAGACGAAGTTAGGAACCATCTATTGTTGCTTGAGCACCTCTCTTTACTCTGTGTGTCTGTGTGTGTGTGTGTGTGTGTGTGTGTGTGTGTGTGTGTGTGTATGTGTGTATTGTCAGGGAGGTATGATGGATTTTAGCTCCTTCCCTAAGTAGCTTGGAAGAATAGCAGAGGGGATGAATATATATATAAAAAGCTGAAGAAGTTTATAAACAGCTCTTTTGCCAATCCAGTGTTCAGAGGTCAGGGAGGTGAGGAAAAACCAGGACAGGAGACCAAGAAGTGACAGGAGGAAAATCAGGACAGTGGTGCCCTGAGAGACAAATGAAGAAATTGTTTAAGAAGGAGGGAATGGTTGGCTTTGTTAAATGCTGCTCAAAGGTCAAAAGTGAGAAGTGAAAACTGACAATTAGATTTAATATTAAGGACGTGGCTGGTGACCTTGAAAACAATTTCAATGGAGTAGTGGGGGAAAGACCAGTTTGCAGTGAGGCACAAGAAAGAATAAAGGGGAAAATTTGATACCAAAAATGAAAAGACTCAATAAAGAAAATATACATTCTCATTTCCCTGTGCCCTTCCCTGCCCTTTAAAAAAGAATCTCTCCTATTAATTCGTATACTAAAAACAAAGCAAAATAAAATCTTCACATCCTAATGTATAAGATGCCCTTGCAGGAATTTACTAGATGTTTATTAAGGCCATACCATACATGAAAGGGAGAAGGGAAGCATGAAGCCTGTTTCACATATTGTTATAAATCTATAATGTTAGAATAAAAGGGAAAGCTGATTCCTACCAATTTAAAAGGGTGAAAAATTGGATACAATGAGCATAGATAGCTCTTTCAAGGAGTTTTACATCAAAGTGTAAGCTAACCATATACTTTACAATCCAAACTGGAACACATTTGAAAAGGGTACCATTAATAATTAAGCCAAAATTTAATTGTAAGTATAAACTGGAATGGACATGACAAACAAATATTATTTTATGGAAGAAAGGGGAGGGAGGGCCATGGCTGAAAAGGAAGTGGAAGAAAAATTGTTGGTTTGTTAATTTTTTAAAGAGGGGGGAAGTAATAGCTGATAGAAGTGATCTGTTAAGGAGGAGAAGTTTTATGATAGAGCAGGGAAAGGACATTTTTGGAGCAATTTCTTTGAGTAGACAAGAGGGGATAGTACATTGTGTACATGTGGAAGAAGTGATTTTAGCCAAGAGCACAGACAGAAGGCAGAGAACATGGAAACAAATGAGTGTAGATGAGATGATGTCATGGGAGCTTGTGGAACTTTTCTTATGAAGGTTATTTTCTCACTGAAATAGGACATTTACTAGGAGTGAGGATTAGGAAGGGGTTGTTGGAGGTTTTAAGAGAGAGAGAGATGAAATAGTTTTATAGGAGAAAGGAAGAATGAGTGGAGAAGAGAAATACAATTAGACACTATTTAGGTCCAATTGCAGTTAATAATATGTTTTAAGTAAGACCAGTCAATATGGTTGTGTGTTTTTCTCAAGTCAGGTTTTACTGTGTAGGTGTAGTCATAGAGAAAGCTGAAAATTGGACTTAATCAGGGTTTATTGTTTAGCCAAGTGCAATAAAGTAAGAGAAATGCAAGGGAAATGAGAGTGTATCCAAAGGAATGATTTTATCATTTGACCATTTAATAATTTTACCATGATTTTATCATCTGACCACATATAGTGTATTCGTTTCATAGGGCTGCTATAACAAAGTGCCACAAACTGAGTACTTTAAAATAACAGAAATGTATTGTCTCACAGTTCGGGAGGTTAGAAGTCTACAATCAAGGTGTTGGCAGGGCCATACTCCCTCTGAAGCTTCTAGGGGAGGAGCCTTCCTTGCCTCTTCCAGTTTCTGGTAGCTCCAGGCATTCATTCCTTGGCTTGTGGTAGCATAATTCAGATCTCTACCTCTGTCTAAACATGATTGTCTTCCTTTGTGTGTGTGTTCAAATTTTCCTCTTTTTCTAAGGACACCAGTCAAATTAGGGCCCACCCTATTGACCTCATCTTAACTTGATTATATCTGCAAAGCCCCTATATTCAAATAAGGTCACATGCACAGGTCCTGGGAATTACTAGGTGCAGGTACTAGGACTTTGACAACTTCGGTGAGGATACAATTCAACCCATAACACCTGAGTAGAGAAGTAAGGACATGAGGGAGTAAGAGTGAAATGGTGGTAGGATCAATGGATTGCAGATCCCAATGGTGCTGAAGAGTGTTTGGAGTTGGTATTCTCGAAATAAGGTAGAAATAAGGTAGAGATTGGAGGATGGGATGTTTGAAATTAGATTATGCAGAGGTTAATTAACGGTAATGAAAGATGTAGAATGACTTCAGGAGTGAGTAGCTAACAAAGAGTGAAGAGCAATATCACTGGAGGAGGGGAAACCAAAGAACTGAGAGGCCAGTGTGTCAAATGGATCATCAGTTAGGATCTTAAAATCCCCAAGAATAGTGACAGGAGGGGAAATTAGAGAGAGTTAAGTGCCCCCGGAGCCAAAATGTTGAAGGACTAAGGAGGAGTAAACGGTGGGGTTGGAAGATAACTTCAACAAGAATGGGTAATGGGTGCTGTAGTCTGACAGTACAGGATTCAAAGATGGATGTTTTTTGAGAGAAGAGGGAGGGAAAATGTTTAGGAAGCACTAATAAAGTACAAAACACCTACCCCACCTCCAGGCTCTGTGATATGAAGGCTGTGGGAGGAAAAACTGCCACTTCTTGAAGCAGGGCCCTTAGTGAAGAGACACATTTCAGTAAAATGAAGTCTGTAAAAGGAATATTTAAAGAAGACATTAAGGGAAGATTTTGCTGATAACTGAGTTCTAGAAGGACTCACAGTGGAAAGGTTTTGGATGCTGGAGAGGGATGGAAGATGGGATCAAGAAAGGTGATGTACAGATCAGTATAGAGATTAATGGCTGAAGAGTGAGGGATGTGTTAGGAGACCATGGCTTGTGATTTGGAAGCTCCCATTTGATTTTTGCTGGTGGATAATACATGGAGGCTTGCAGAGCATGGTCTCACTCTAGCTCATGGACTCTTTTCACTGCTTTATCAACATTCACAAAGATCTTGTATATTCATTATATGTCTACATGTTTTCCTTCTTATACACTGGAAAGTGTAGTCTTTGAAGGCAGGTTTATCGGCCGTCATCTTCATTCTTACAGCACTGGTGCCTAGAACCGAGCTTGGCACACAGCACTCAGTAACTGTATTTACTGATGAATACCTACATTGATTTCATTCTCTCAATCTACTAATAGGTTTAAAGCCTTCTGAAGATACTCCTTCAGTTAAACTGCATCTCCCTCATGTCTTCAATCTGTAACTATCAGGTCATTTATCAGCATTCCATCGTATACTAGTATCTCCCATTCTTCAAACAAAACAAAACAAAAACAAAAACTTCCCTTGAGCCTTTGTCTCTCTCTAGTCTGTCTCCACGATATTGCCCCAATCTTCTCCATGGCCAGACTTCTCAGGAGAGCTACCTAAAACAAGCTGTCTCAACTTCCTCACATTCTCTTTATTCTCAATTCCACTGCAACTTGAATTTCTACCCCTACACCACCACTCAAATGAAACTGCTTTTGTTACTATATCCAAGGAAAATGTTCATGTCCTCACCTTATTAAACTTTTTGAAGTTTTTGACATAACTAAATACTCCTTTCTTACTCTTGGCTTTACTCATGATTCCAACATTCTTGGTTTTCCTCTTAATTCACTTCTTGTTTCTTTTCCATCTTCTTTATTTTCTTCTTCTTTATCTAACCCTTATATGCTGGAATTTCAATTTTCTTTTCTTAGGTAATCTCATTCATTTACTGTAGTTTATATGCCAAGACTTCCAAAAATTTATCTCCACTTAGACCATTATTCTGAAATCCTTAACATTTTCACTTGGATGTTTCATAGGCATTTCATACTTAAAGTGTTCAAAATAGAGCTCTTGGTCCCCCTTTTCCCTTCACTTCTTCCCATGTTAACATGAAACATGATAATCTTTTGGTATTTTTCATTTTAGTAAATGGCACTACCATCCACCCAAAGTTTGGATCTTTGTTTCTACAATTTCCCTCAACTTATCCTCACATACATATAATATATCAGCTTGTCCTATTGAGTCTCTCTACACGTATTTCTGATTTATCAATTGCTCACCTTTTTTTGGACATTTTATTTATTTTACTTTTAAACATTTTTTATTGAGTTATAGTCATTTTACAATGTTGTGTCAAATTCCAGTGTAGAGCACAATTTTTCAGTTATACATGAACATACATATATTCATTGTCACATTTTTTTTGCTGTGAGCTACCACAAGAACTTGTATATATTTCCCTGTGCTATACAGTATAATCTTGTTTATCTTGCTCACCATTTTTAAACTCCTTCCCAATCCATGCTACTTAATTTCTTACCTTCAATAGCCTATCAATTTCCATCATTGCCCTGCCTCCCATCTGCCTTTTTAAAGAGCAACCAGAATGATCTTCTTAAAATAAGATGCAAATATGTCACTCCTCTACTTAAAATACTTCATCGATTCTCAGTATACTTGAAATAAAACTCCAAATCCCTAACGTAGCTCACAAGGCTCAGCACGATCTGACTCCTGCCTAATCTAACTTGTGTTCATCTTCACTCCAGCCTTAAGGAAATGCTCTCATGTTGTTTTTTCTGTCTGTAATGCTCTTCTCTTGACTCTTCATTGTCTAAACACTGTTTTCAGGTCCCAGTTTAAATGTTATTTAAGTGTTTAGTTTTAATATAATTTGCAGAGATACTTATTAGAAACAAGTAATTAGACTTAACTTTGTTTTACTTGATTCATTGATTACTACAAGTTTTTTCATAACATGATTTTCCCTTTTTGAGTTGTTTTGATTCTCTTCTCAGTAATCTGTAATATTTTTAAGAAAAATTTTCAGGACAGTATCTTCTAAGTATTTTTATTTCTGGTGATATACCCTCATAAAAAATGATAGTTTTGTGTTTTTTAAAAGGTTACAGTATTTTCTTCCTCTCATATAAGAGGCACTGTTGGTTGCCTACAAACAGCCTTTTCCCCTGCTACTTTATTAAGAGAATTCTGGCTTTGTTTATGTAATCCATCATTCACCACCCAGCCACGCACTGTACTAAGCCAACTGCATTGCCCTTGTAAGTGATTGGCTTAGGAGTGGACATGTGACACAACACTAGCCAGTGAGATTCTTCTTCTGCTTGATATTGTCAGATCTATGTGTAATGCCTGGAACTGTAGGACCATCTTACGAAAAAGAAGATGAGTAACTCAGGATAAGACTGATCCCCTGAGCTTGTCAAAGCAGAATGATAGAAAGAACCTAGGTCCTTAAGCTACTAAATTAACCAATCTCAGCCAATTTTAGAAATTCTTATATGAGATAATAAATCTGTTTTACTGTTTGTATTAGTTGCATTGGCCTTTCTATTTCTTGGAACTAAAAAATTCCTTATACATAACTTTATATGTTGTTTTATTACTTCTGCAGGGATATATGAGGGCAGCATGATTGTTGTTCTTTGAAATATGACTTGTTTTTGTTGACTGATTGCTAACAATATTTTTTATTTAAAATTTAAAAATGTCTCTATAATGTATAGACATTTATCTCTATTTTTCTTGGCACTTAGCCTTTTAACTTGACAGATTCAATTCTAACACTAAAAGTTTTCTTCAGTTATATCAGTAATTCTTGCTGCTTTTCCTGATCCTTCTGCTGATTTTGCTTTAAATTTATGGTCACCGAACACTACTAAACCATCAGGGCTGCGTAGTTCACAGTTCTACCCATACTCTTCAGTTCAGCTCTTTATTTCCTGCTTTCCTCCTCTTTCTACAAACCTCCAACATTCCTTCTTCTCTCCTCCTAATGAAGCCCATGATTTTGCTTATTTCACTGTGAAGATGGAAGTAATCAAAAGAGAATTTCTGCATCTTCCTACCCTGTGTCAGACATGAAGATGTACCCACTTAGATCCCCCTTCAGGAAAGGACTGGTTGCCAGTTGCTTGGTTGCTAGCTGCCAGCTGTTAATGCCTTCAGTGTCCACTTCAGCTTTCAGGCTAAGGCCATGGGCTTCTCTAGTGGCACCTAGGCAATGAGAGAGCAAGATGGTGTGCAAGAATCTATCCATTTCCATCTAAGGTGTGACTCCTCTAATGGGCAATCTTAACTCAAGCTGGGCTGGCAGAGATTGCCGGAACAGTATCACAGAAGTCTACTAGTAGTTTGATGGCTACCCCCTGACCCATGTCTTTTCCTTTCGTAAGAGTCACTTTCCATTAATCATTTTAGGCTCCTCACCCTGTCTTAGTATCTGCTTCCTGAAACAACTCCTACATTGAAAGGCTGAACAATGTTCATACACTGTTTTGCATGAGTGAAATGGACAGACAGCCAACTCAGATGAAATCCTCAATTTGTGCACCAAATAACTATTGTTTTGAAACCATTAAAGGCTTTTTCTCCTGAAATGTTTTCCCCTCTCTCCTACATTATCAATTTTTCTTTTTCTGTACGATTATTTTTGCCAGCTTACAAACACATTGTAAAGTCTCTCAACCTAAAAAACAAAAAATCTTCCGTTGACCATACATCGCCCTTCAGCTTCTGCTGATGTTTTCTGTTTCTCTGTATAGAAAAACTCTTAAAAGTATTGTTGGTCTCTTTTTTTGTTCCTTCTCATTTTATCCTTTTTGTCTGTTTAAATTTTTATTGAAGCATAGTTGATTGACAGTGTTATTTTCAGGTGTACAGCAAAGTGATTCAGTTATACATATACACACACATATATATTTTCTTTTCATTATGTTTTTACAAGAGATTGAATATAGTTTCCTGTGCTATACAGTAGGCCCTTGTTGTTTATCTTATAGTAACATGTGTCTGTTAATCTGCAACCCCTAATTTATCCCTCCCTGCCCTTTCCCCTTTGATAACCATAGTTTGTTTTCTATGTCCATGAGTCTGTTTTTAGTTTGTAAATAGAATCTGTCTTTTTTTTTTTAGATTCCACATACAAGTGATAACATATGATATTTGTCTTTCTCTGTCTGACTTACTTCACTCAATATGATAATCTCTAGGTCCATCCATGTCACTGTAAATGGCATTACTTTATTCTTTTTTAAGGCTGAGTAATATTTTATTGTGTGTGTATGTGTGTATCTCACATCTTCTTTATCCATTCATCTGTTGATGGACATTTAGGTTGTTTCCATGTCTTGGCTATTATAGATAGTGCCACTATGAATGTTGGGGTGCATGTGTCTTTTCAAATTGAGGTTCCCTCTGGATATATGCCCAGGACTAGGATTGCTGGATCATATGATAAGTCTATTTTTAGTTTTTTGAGGACTCTCCACACTGTTTTCCATAATGGCTGCACCAAATTACATTCTCACCAACAGTGCAGGTGGGTTCCCTTTTCTCCACAGCCTCTCCAGCATTTATCATTTTTGGACTTTTTAATGTTAACATTCTGACTGGTATGAGATGATACCTCATTGTGGTTTTGATATGCATTTCTTTGATATTAGTGATATTGAGCATCTTTTCATGTGCTTGTTTGCCATCTGGATGTCGTCTTTGGAGAAATGTCTGTTTGGGTCTTCTGCTCATTTTTTGATTGGGTTGTTTATTTTTGATATTAAACTGTACAAGCTGTTTGTATATTTTGGAGATTAGCCCCTTGTTGATGTCATTTGCAAATATTTTCTCCCATTCTGTAGGTTATCTTTTCATCCTGTTTATGGTTTCCTTTGCTGTGCAAAGCCTTTAAGTTTAATTAGGTCCCATTTGTTTATTTTTGGTTTTATTTCCATTACTCTAGGAGCTGGTTCAAAAAAAATATTGCTGAAATTTATGTCAGTGTTCTGCCTATGTTTTCCTCTAGGAGTTTTATATTATACCATCTTACATGTAGGTCTTTAATCCATTCTGAGTTTATTTTTGTATATGGAGTTAGAGAATGTGTTAATTTCATTCTTTTACATGTAGCTATCCAATTTTCCCAGCACTACTTATTGAAGAAACTGTCTTTTCTCCATTGTATATTCTTGCCTCCTTTGTTGTATATTAATTGACCATAAATGTGTGGGTTTATTTCTGGACTTTCTGTTCTGTTCCATTGATCTATGTGTCTGTTTTTGTGCCAGTACCATACTGTTTTGATCACTGTAGCTTAGTTGTATAGTCTGAAGTCAGGAAGCATGATTCCTCCAGTTCCATTCTTCTTTCTTTAGGTTGTTTTGGCTATCGGGGGTCTTTTGCTTTTCCACACAAATTTAAAAATTTTTTGTTCCAGTTCTGTGAAAAATGTCATTGGCAATTTGATAGGGATTGCATTGAATCTGTATATTTCCTTCGGTAGGATGGCCATTTGAACAATTTTGAGTCTTCCATTCCAAGAACACGGTATATCTTCTCATTTTATTTTGAACCAACTCTGATTAGGCTCTGTTCCTACTTTTCCACTGAAACTGTTTTTGTCCTATCTCTACTTTGCTTCAAGGCTTGGTCCTCATCTTATCTGATCTTTCAGGAGCATTTGACACAGTTAATCATCTTCTTTGAAACAGTTGCTTCATTTAGCTTTCAGGGCCCAGACCTCCTGTGTTTTTTCCCTCCACCTCACTGGCTGCCCCTCTCCCCCTTAACCTTAGTGAATCCTTCTTATATTCCTAAGTGTCACAAGACTCTGTTGTTGATCTTCTCTGTCCATACTCACTTCCCAGGTGATCTTTTCCAGTATCATGGATTTAAGTACCACAAATGCATTGACTACTCCCAAATTCATATTTCTAGCCCTAACTCTTCCCTGGACTCCAGATGCATGTATTCAACTTCTACCTGGGTATTTCTCAGCCTATACTTGGTGTCACTAGGCTTACTATGCACAGAGGAGGAGGCATCAATTTTGATAATTTGAGAGGAGTATATTTCATCAAGATTTTCTATTTTTTAAGTATAGAATTACAATATTTAAAAATAATTTTGTTTAGATTCCATTGTTTTTTACTTCATTTATTTTCTTTATTTCCATTATAGGATTTCTCAGAGAAAGCCCTGAGGTTGCTTTATTTTAAAAAAGATATTAACTAGTCACAGTAATTCAGTATCTGTGTTAGCCATTTTCAGGTGTGTAATTTAAGGGATTTAGTTTGGTGAACTATTTATCTTCTAGTGATCTTGAAAACACTTTGTAAAATATATGCTTTATCTGTTCTATAATTTTAGTGGCTTTCAATATCATGCTTATTAGCCTTTAGTTTCTGGAATCTTTTTTATGTTTTGAAAATGGGAACATCTGTGCATCTTCAGCCTTCTGGCAGGTCTTGTGTTCTCCACTTCTCAAAATTACTGACAATGATTCTGTCACCTAGTATTATGTTTTATACCCATGGATGTAATTCATCTGTGGCCAAAGACTTTAACCAGTTTAAAGGAACTATGTGTATTCTTACTATGCTTCAGTTGTCTCATAATCATATGTATTTAACCCTCGTATATTTGGAAATTATTCTTCTTAATGAATATAAGCAACACAGTAGTTAATAATAGTTTACTACCTCGAACAATAGGCCTTTCTGTTAAAATTTTTCCACATCCAGTAAAAAAATCCAAAATGATCTAAGTAACACTTTTGTTTTAAACTGTGTAGTAAAGAATACATTTTTAAGAAAGATCAATTATCCTTTTTTGCTTTTTATTGTATTTAAATTTAGATAAATTGTATATTTCAGTGGAAGGTATTGAATATGATTATTTTTCCCTAAATATCCTGTTCTGCAGGATTAAAAATGAAAGACTTCATAAGGATAGACATAAATCAACAGAACAAAATTGGGAATCTAGAAATGGACCCACATTTATGCCATTAATTGATTTTCAGTAAAGGTATCAAAGAAAGTCAATTGGAGAAGATTAGTCTTTTCAAGAAATGTTTTTGGAATAACTGTGTATTCACATGGAAGAGAAATTAACTTTGTTCTTTCTTCACATCATACATCAAAAGTAATTAAAAATGGATCATAGACCTAAATGTAAGGTCAAAAACATATATATTCTGTAGAACAAAGCATAGAAGAAAAATATTTGTGACCTTGTAATACACAAAAAGCATAAACCAAAAATTTTAAAAATGATAAATACACTTCAAAAATTAAAATCTTTTGCATGTTGAAATCATTAAGAAAATGAAAATCCAAGCCACAGCTTGGGAAAAAAATATTTATAAAACATGTATCTGCAAAAAGGACTTACGTCCAGATCTAACTAAGAACTTTTACAACTCAATAATGATACAGATAGTTCAATTTTAAGGAAGAGATCTGTACAGGTGCTTAACAAAAAGATGCTCAACTTGATTGGTCATTAGGGAAATGCATATTAAAACCACAGTGAGATACTACTACACATATATTAGAGTATCTTAAAAAGACTGAAATACCAAATGTTTGTGAAGATGTGGTACAATTGGAACTCTCCTATATTGCTGGTGGAAGAGCAGAGTGATGCAACTACTGGAAAACAGTTTGTTAATGTCTTAAAAATTGAAACGTACACGTACTACATGACCCAGCAATTTTACTGCTTAGATGTTTACCAAAGAGAAATGAAAATATATGTCCACACAAAGGTTTGTACACAAATGTTCATAGCAGCATTATTCATAATAACCAAACAATAGAAACAACTCAAATATCTATCAGCTGGTCTATATATATAAACAAAATATGGCATATGCATTCCACAGAATATAATTTAGCAAATAAAGCAGAATAAACTACTGCTACACCGAACAATGTAAAAACATCTTAAAAGCATAATTGTAAGCAAAATAAAAAGATACAAAAGACATGAAATATGAACATGAAATTCTGTGAAAAGCAAAAATATAATAGCAGAATGCAGATCAATGCTTGCCTTGTGGCTGGGGGTGAGGGACAGTTTGACCACAAAGAGGCATAAGAGAACTTGGAGGTGGTGATTAAAGTGTTCTAAAACTTAATTCTAGTGGTGGTTGTACAGCTCTATACATTTACTAAAACTCATACAACTTTACACTTAAAATGAGTGAATTTTATGTTATATAAGTATGCTTCAGTAATAATTTTAAAGGTGTATACATTAAACCTTAAGGAGATTTCTCTTAAAAAAAAGGATTGCTATTTAGCAAATAAGTTGTTGCTGATAAGCATAAATTTAAAATGCCTAACAATCCATTTTCTACAAAACATAATTATCTTTGTGTAGTACAGTTACAATATTTAAAAATATTTATCATATTGTAAATAATTTGATACCTATCATGATTTGAGTAACAGAATATGAATTGTGGGATTATAAATTAATATAACATTAAAGTTTCCAGTAAAATTTATTTAAAGTTTAGTTGTCTCTTAATCTCCCATGTCTATAACAAATTCAGAAATGAGTAATAAAAATACATTTGTACAGCTGATTTTGAGATCACAATGTCTATACACTAAAATTATAGACATTTTTATTGGAAATGTTGGTCAAGTCACTCTGAACAATATAGTACATTATTTGTCAAAATTAATAGAATAGTTTACACATAGAATAAAAATGTGTAAATAAATAAATATGTATTTAGTTATTTATCATTTTTCTTCATCTTTGCCACCACTATCATCATCTACTATTCAAAGAAGAATACATTTTTTAACTTCTTATTCTGGACCAAAGCTTCTAATCGTATGCCTTTAAGAGCAGTCCAAAAGAATGGCATTTCTGTTTACAAAAAATGAACATATTGCCAACTGTCAAAATGCATTTCACAAGTCATTTTCTGGAATGATAGTTTATCAATTGTATTAGCAGTCATTTAAGAAGAAATGTAACAATCTTTTAAAATTTAAAAATTTCCAGGGCTGTATATAAAAAAATTTCCCCTTTTTAGCTAAATATAACATAGATGAATTTGAAGTTAAATCTTACCTTCAAAATGCCGTTTATTCTATGAGTGTTGTAATAGTCATTTGCCTCTTAGATCAAAATATAAAGCAAGTTTAAAGAATGAGGAAGAGTATGGGAAAATAAGAAGATGAAATTCAACAGCTCTTTTGTCCTATAAGATGGCACCTTTACCAGACCTTTACTCCAAAACATTAGTGGACATTCATTGGACAATTTATTTGCAGGTATATAGGCAAGAATTATTCTGCATTGCTGTCAGTCATCTACAGCTTATAGAGTTGTGAAACAGCTCATAGGCAATGAAAGGCACAGAACCTCCATGTATTCAAAGTGATAACCCAGAAAAGTTTGCTCTCAACAATATATAATCTTCCATTAAAGCACATTCCCCCCACATACAATCCTAAGAAGGGGCTATTTACCCAGATGAGGAAAGCATTTGTTCAGATAAATTCATTTTAAGGAAGTTCTTGAAGGAAACACTGAAGTTATTTATTGGTTCATAGAATTGTCTTCTTGGGAAAGAATTTCCTGGTGTAAATTTAAAACTCATGTTTAAACAACAAGTTTCTTCTGTATAGCACAGGGAACTATATTCAATATCTTATAGTAACCTATAATGAAAAAGAATGTGAAAACGAATATATGTATATATATGTATGAATGAAACATGCTTTACACCAGAAAATGACACATTTGTAAGCTGACTAAACTACAATAAAAAAGAAAAAAAAAGTCATGTTGACACAGGTGAGCTCAGTCCTCAGTACTAATAGCTAAGCTATATGGGTGTGGGTAGTCTCAATTCTCATACATTTACTTTTCTGAAATTTTTCTATCTAACCCAGGAATATTTTCTATCCCAGGGTGGCAGGTGAGGTAAGTAACCCTGTTATCCTCAGTTCCCCACCTCTGCATTTGAAATGTCTCATACTTCTCCTAAGGGCTTGGATATTAGAAACCAAAAGCTGAGAAGAAAACTTAAGGTTACCTACCAGGTACCTCCTTTAAGCAATGGGATACTCAGGTTTTGTTTGTTTGTTGTTGTTGTTGTTGTTGTCATTGTTGTTGTTTTCTGGTGGAGGGATAAGGTTGCTAAAGGGAGGACAAAAGGGAAAAGAGAAGGGGAGTAGGAGGATTTTTAAAAAAAGTTTTATCTAGCCACATTCTTACAAACACAAGTGATGTGTATCAAGAGAAGAAAGTTATACAACAGAATGAGTTTTAAATGTTTTTATGTGTGTTTGGTGGGGGGGGGGTGTTTTTAATGTGCTGATCTCTTTCATAGAGTTTTAAGAGAAGTGGTTCATCAAGTCCCTACCTACCCTGATAGATTGAATGTCTCAGCATTTTCTTTCCCCATCCTTTCTTCATTCCCTGGATTCATTGGACTTTTCTCTCCGCTGCCTCTATAATTATAGATACTAGAATATAATTTCATTTTTTTTTCTTTTTTCTAGACTCTAGATGTTTACAGAATCTTATCAAGTTAAGCTGCAACAGTCTGCTTGGCATATAGGTTTCTTCACCTAAAACAACACATTCCAACCAGGAAACATATAAGTGAAATACATGTTTCGGGTTGCAGGTTCTGTAAATGATATAATTCTTTGTCCTCCTTCATTCAGAATCTTAGATCAGACTTATTTGAGTCAAGTGATACCTGTATTTTTCTACTAGTATATGCGATGCTGTTTATTAAACGGTCACTTCATGGCTGCTAAAAATCATAAAACTGGGCTGATAGTTTTTAAGAAAAGTTGTTGTAAGAAAACTTTCTAAGAAAGGTGATTGAGAGTACTGGGGAGGTCTTCATCTTTTCTCTTTCCTGCCTATACCAGGTCCCTGAAAAAGTACTGAAAGTTTCATCTATGATTATGTATGAGTTACAGCAATAAAAGCATTTATTGATGTACTATTTATTGATTTTAATGTATTTACTAATACTACCACAGTATTTTTTCTAATTTTATAGATTTTATACATGTATGGGAAACACATACATACATGTTTATACAGCTTTTGGATTTCGGAGTCAAGCTGTCAAAACTTAAAAGTTTGACTCTAGTTTAGAAATAAAGCCTTGAATACAATTAATTCCAGTTACTAGGATGTTTAAGATACTCAGAATTCCCCAAAAGAGAAAATTTTTATAATCCTCATGAACAATGTAATCACATGGATATTGAAGGAAAGTCACTTCTCCTTGATTACTGCTGAATCTCAAAGGCAGCAAAGGCATTAAGTCAAGCATTTTGAATTACTTTAATACAGGACTGCAGTTGTGCATCTCTACGGGAAGCACAGATTTCTTATTTAAAATTTACCTTCAACATCAAATGTTTCTGGATAACATTACATTAGATAAGAACACTATAAAATTATAGTAAATAATAACATAGACTGGATATTTTAAAAATTACCTGTTTAGATTTAATTGCCATTTATCATCTACTAAGAGTCAAATGCCTTCACTTTTTCAGTGTCATTTAATCTGATCTTCAAAACATCCATCAACCCTGCTATGGACTGTATTGTGTTTCCTCCAAATTCATATGTTGCTGTCCTAACCCCCAGTACCTCAGAATGTGATTGCATTTGTAGATAGGGTCTTTAAAGAAGTAGTTAAGTTAAAGTGAGGTTATTAGAATGGGCCCTAATCCAAGATGACTGGTGTATTTAGGAGAAGAGATTAGGAAATAGGCACATAGAGGGAAGACTATGTGAAGCACAAGTAGAAGACGGCCACTTACAAGCCAAGAAAAGAGGCTTCAAAAGAAAGCAACCCTGCCAACACCTTTATCTCAGATCCTAGCTGCAGAATTGTGAGGAAATAAATTTCTGCTGGATACTTTATTATGGCAGCTGTAGAAAACTGATATACTTGTAAAGGTATGTATTACATTTCTCTACGGATACTGATGGCTCTAGAAGTTTTCTAGGATAGAAGAGGTCACATTAGGATTTGAAACCCAGGTCTTCTGACCACAATTCTAGTGGGTTTTTTTTTTTTATTATTATAAACTAATTTTTGTGGTATAATAGAAAGTGTGCTTTACATACATTTATCAGATAATGTTAGCTACTGAGTCCAGGGAAATCTCACAATTACTCCCTTTCTGTTCTTGGCTGCAAATCCAGCCCAGCTTGGTCCCCCAATTGGCAGGCATGGACCTCAGCTGGATAATAGGAAGAAGCTGGTCGGTGAATATGGAAGGTGGGAGGACTGAATTGTGGCAAATAGAGAATTAGTTGCACATGTTTCTTTGTTTGTGTAAGAGAATTAAAAAGCATATGTGTACTCAACAATTATAGTTAGAATTAACTATTCATTTTTTCCATATTCAGCTTAGGTTTGTTTTCAAGTTGTTTCATGCAACTAGTTCCCATTCCTATTCCTTGACCCATAAAGTATACATAGACATTAAAAATCGTACAAACCATGGTTTATTTATTTTGGGTTTTTTCATATGAAGAAAGAGAGAAGCTTCTTTGAAGTGGGCAAATATCAATTAAAAAAGGAACCGGAGACCATATACAAGTGAAAAAGCAACTTATTTTTAGAAAAAGCATTTGTATAATACTTTATAATTTTGAAATTAAGACCATTCAGTAACAATAATAAACTTAAATTCTATAAACAATACAAACATGATTGGGAGATGTGAGTGATTAAAACAGAAGCAAAGATAAAGAAAAAGATGGCAGAAGGTTACATGGGGATTTAGTTCTGAGGGTATATTTCCCAGTTACCTTCTAAAGAGCAAAGTGTAGTGCCTCCCAAACTGATTTCTGCATGGAACATTCTTCTTCCACCTCCTCCTCCTCTTTGCCGCTCTCTCTCAAGTCTCAGTTTAAATATCTCCTTTGGAGACAAGTCTTCTGCTCACCTCCCAGACTTAGTAAGCTGTCCCTCTTATTTACACCTATAGTCCTTATGGCATCTTCTTTATAACATTTATCCTTGTTCCATGTCTCTTTTCCTAAAAAGAATGTGAGCTCCATGACAGCTGTGGCCACACTTGCCTTGTTCACTGCTGAATCTCCAGCAGGTACTCAATAAGTGTTGAATGAATGAAAAGATGAGAAATCCATACTTTCTTTGTATCCTTAAGACCAAAGAAGTTTGTTTCTTAAAGTATTTTTTGAAGGAGAAACTGAGCTCCAAGATATTCCCTATGCCTGCTTTTATGTGATAATAAATAATTATGAAAAGAAATTTTGGCATTTTTATCATTTCCAGTTGAAGGCAGGGACTATGTTTTTACTCATTATTCTATTACCTAGAGCAGTACCTGACATTTAGCAAATTCAGTTAATACAGATGCACATGTATCTCTTCCAACAAAAACATACTGAATAAAATATACAACTAAATATCAATATAAATCAAGGCAGCAATATATATCTTTAAAGAGTTGTGATCAGGATGCAAAAAGCTCACAAATATGTCACACCTTAAATTTGGCTTAGTTTCCTGGGAGCTAAAGTGGAAAATGAGAAAGTCAATTTCTTAGTTATTATTGTCAGAAAAATGGATTCCTTGGAGGTAGCAAACTTGCCTAATGCAGTTTAATTTCAGTGGCGTTCAATATAGAATTTGTTAAATCAAGTAGGGGACAAAAATTTCAAGAAAATTTCTACATCCCATGTAATAACAGATGTCATATGGCTGCTGATAAAAGCCAAGGACATGACATTACAGTTCAATGAAAGCTATTCTGCAAGGGCAGAATTGGTCATATGTCTAGCCTACTGGTTGCTCAAGGTTAGAATACCTAATCCAGTGTTCCTAAAGTTTCCTCCTGGCAAATGCTATGTGTGTGTGTGTGGTAGGGGGGAAGCCTACATTTTTTTAGATGCATATACCTCAAGAACTTGTGAGGACCTAATGAGATAACCCATGTGAAATATCTGGCACATACAAAGCTTTCAAGAAGTTATTTCCCATGGCATTATCACCTAATAAGGGTTTCTCTTACCAAAAGCCTTAACATCATTGTACCTTAGTCCTTCTACTACATCTACTCAACAAAAACTTCATCCAGGAACAATTCCACAGTCTACTTTTTCTGCTTCTATATCTGGGTCCTGGAAAAAGAATGGCTGATATCACAAGTTCACATCTTCCAAAAACTATCTGGAATCATACATCCTTTAATCATTTACTTGTTCATGATTTACCTTTGCCATGAAGATCAACAGCTTCATTACCTTCCCCAAACTTGCCATCTAAACCTCACCTTCCTGGGTCATATTCTATTTTTAGTTTTTTGAGAAACCTCCATACTGTTTTCCACAGTGGCTGCACCAATTTACATTTCCATCCCAAAGGTGTACAAGAGTTCCCTTTTCTCCACATCCTCGCCAACATTTGTGTTCTTTTTGATGATAGCCATTCTGACAGGTGTGAGGTGACATCTCACTGTGGCTTTGATTTGTATTTCCTTGATGATTAGCGATACAGAGTATTTTTCATGTGCCTGTTGGCCATTTGCATTTCCTCTTTGAAAACATGCCTATTCAGTTCTTCTGCCCATTTTTTAACTGTTTTTTTTTAATGTTGCTTTGTATGAGCTGTTCATATATGTTGGATAATAACCCCTTATTGGTCATATCGTTTGCAAATATCTTCTCCCAGTTAGGAGGTCGTTTTTTCATTTTGTTGATGGTTTCCTTTGCTGTGCAAAAGCTGTTAAATTTAATTACGTCCCATTTGTTTATTTTTGCTTTTATTCCCTTTACTTTAGGAGACAGATCCCAAGTAATATTGTCAGAGTGTTCTGCCTATGTTTTCCTATAGGAGTTTTTATATTATCTGGTCTTAACATTTAGATCTTTAATCCATTTTTATTTTATTTTTGTACACGGTGCTAGAGAATGTTCTAATTTCATCCTTTTACATGTGGCTATCCAGCTTTCCCAGCACCACTTATTGAAGAGACTGTCTTTTCTCCACTGTATATTCTTGCCTCCTTTATTGTAGATTAATTGACCATAAGTATGTGGGTTTATTGCTGGGCTCTCTGTTTTGTTCCATTGATCTATGTGTCTCATTTTGTGCCAGTAGCACACTGTTTTGATTACTGAAGCTTTGTAGTATAGTCTGAAGTCAGGGAGCATGATTCCTCCAGCTCTGTTCTTCTTTCTCAAGATTGTTTTGGCTATTTGGGGTCTTTTGTGTTTCCATATAAATTTTAAAATTATTTGTTCCAGTTCTGTGAAAAATGCCATTGGTATTTTGATAGGGATTGTTTGAATCTGTAGATTCCTTGGATAGTATTGTCATTTAAAAATATTGATTCTTCCAACTTAAGAACATGGTATATACTGTTCCATCTATTTGTGTAGTCTTCAATTTCTTTCATCAGTGTCTTACGGATTTTGGAATAAGGGTCTTTTGCATCCTTTGGTAGATTTATTCCTAGGTATTTACTCCTGGGTATATATCCAAAAAACCCCAAAACACAAATTTGAAAAAATACATGCACCATGCACCCCAATGTTCACAGCAGCATTATTTACAACTGCCAAGCTATGGAAGCAACCTAAGTGTCCACCAATAGGTTAATGGATAAAGAAGATAAAAATGGATGTCTGTATGTATGTGTATACACACAATGGAATACTATTTAGCCATAAAAAAGAATGAAACTTTGCCATTTGCAGCAACATGGATGGACTTGGAGGGCACTATGCTAAATGAAATAAGTCAGAGAGAGGAAGACAAATACTGAATGATATCACTCATATGTGGAATCTAAAAAATGCAACAAACTAGTGAATATAACAAAAAGAAGCAGACTCAGATATAGAGAACAAAGTAGTGGTTACCAGTGCGGAAAGAGGGAGAAGGGGAAAATCATGGGTGGAGGAGTGGGAGGCACAAACTATTAGGTATAAGATAGGCTCAAGAATGAATTTGTATAGGGGGAGGGTAAAACTCAAGTGGTAGAGCACATGCTGAACATGCATGAGGTCCTGGGTTCAATCCCCAGTACCTCCATTAAAAAAAATTAAACAGATAAACCTAATTACCTCCCCTCACCGAAAAAAAAAAAAAAGTAAAAGAATGGATTGTACGACATGGGGAATATAGCCAATATTTTGTAATAACTGTAAATGGAAGGTAACCTTTAAAAATTGTATTAAAAATACAGAATTGAGAGGAAAATATTTTTTTAATTAAAAGAACCCCCCCCAAAAAAAGAACCCCCCCCCAATCTCACCTTCTTCACTTTCAACAGACACTTTTACCTATATATGCCATGGAGAAATTTAAACCATGTTAAATGGGACTAGATACCAAGAGTGACCATCTGTGTTAATTAGTCTTTGCCACATAACAAAATACCCCAAAACTTAGTGGCTTAAAATAAGAATCATTCATTGATACATGAATTACATTTCATGTATTAATTAACTATGTTAATTAATTAATTATGTATTAATTTACATTAATACATAATACATTTGTGGGTTATCAATTTGAGCTGAGTTCATCTGGGAAGTTCTACTGATCTCACCTGTGTTTATTCATGCAGCTATAGTCAATTGATGCTTCAGCTGGGCCTGAATGGTCTGGGATATATTCATATATCTGTTGGTTGACAGACTGTTGACTGGGATGCCTTATTTTTTTCCAAGTGGTTTCTTCAACAAGCTAACTCACGTATCAGGGTTTTCAGTAGATAGAGACATTGAGCTCCTAGATTCAAATTGTGGGGAAATGGGAGAAGCAGCAAAGTCTTACAGAAGGTGTTGGCATACAGGGATGGGAAGCAGTGAGACGCATTGGTTACAGGTTCTGAGGGAAATGTTCAGGACTCTGCAAGGCACCTCTCTCAGGAAAGGCAGACTGTTCTTCTCAGGTAGGCGGAAAAGCACTGCCGGCAAAGCAAGATCAGCAGAATTTAGGGGTTCACAATCTTCATCCTGATTGGAATCTTCCAATTTTCAGGGTCCCACTGGTTCCCAAACAATGCCTTAACATTAATAAAAGGGCTCTACAAAGATAGGAATACAATCTGTATTATAATTCAGCCACTCACAGGATTCAACTTCTGGTTATTTTGTAGATTGACCAATGGTCTGTCCCGTTTGCCCAAGACTGAGGGATTTCCTAGGATATGAGACTTTCAGTACTAACATGGAAAGTCCAGGCAAACTCAATGATTTTGTCATCTAGTTTTTAGAAACATTTTCCCTGTAACTACCAGAAATAACTGTTTCTTATTAGGGCAGAAGCAGAAATTTTCTGGTCCCTTATCTGGACCTCAAGACAGGAATTTAAAATTTCAAGCTCATTTTCTTTCCTCAAGTTCTCCAGCATAGTTAGAAGCAAACATACAATCTCTTTATACTCTTAATTTCACTAAATGTTCTATGATTATCAATTTCTTGATCATCAAAGCCTAGCTTTCTAAATTCCCTTAATTACCAGTATCTACAAGAGATAATTTAATCTTTGCCATGGACTACCAATGTCCCCTTTACCACTGGCAGTAGGTCATTAATGCCTTCATATCTAATCAGATCAGACAATCAGTTCCAAATAAACCAATTCAGGGAGCCCATTCTTAAGGCTCTAGTCCCCTAGATATGTACAATATTAATTTCTGTATCAATTAGGGTTTCGTCAGAGAGTTATTAGTTATATGGAATATCACTAATGTAACATAAAATAACAGGATTTTTAAAATAGAAATTTACCTTACATAATCTTGGGAACTGGTAATGAAGTCTACATAAAGCTGTGCTTGAAGTTTTTGTAAGTCAGTAGGGCCAGCAGTTGGGAAAACTAAACGGGAATTGAGGGAGAGTGAGGATGCACTGGAACCCACAAGGATAAGTGGAACCTATGAAGACAAATAGGGACTTGTATTTGTTTCTTCTTGTCTTCAATGTCAGTGACGTGGGTGCCCTACAGAAGGATCTAGCAGCCTTCACCATGGAACTACACATGCACCTGGCTGAGCACTGACGGAATTTGAAGTAAGAGATATTGAAGGAGCTGAAGGAGGTAAAGGCTTGACTGCTGCCCTGCACAAATGAAATGAGACAGCAGATCAGTGACAGTGGGTGTGAGCTTCAAAGGTACATTGCAACTTACACTGCAGTTCAGAGTATAGTGGCATTACTCTACCTATGCCTTCCAAATATCATGCAGATTTCTTTTGTGGCCAATCCTAAAGTGGTACTATAAAGAGAAGTTTGGGAAGCTTAGTTCCAGTTTGGTAAAGTGACAGTACAAAAACACCACACCTATAACTGTACTTCAACTTATTAAAATGTTTTAAAATGCCTGATATAAAAATTTATTTTCTAATACACAGCGCTCTGTGATTGACTTTATTATTTCTATAAATATTTTGTCGTAGACCATTTAAGATAATTTTATGAAGCGCTTGGTTTAAGAATTATATTTTTCCTACAAAAAGGAGTATAAAACTTGTCTATGCTGAAACACACTTGCCATATGCAAGCCCTTTCACCCAAATGGGCCAATTCCTTTGAATAGTTTTGCATTGTTCTTCAGTTTCTGTTCTGCATCTGTTTTATTCCCAGCTAAATGGAAGGCATTATTTTTTATATATTAAGTCAATAAAATGATTTGAAGTGATGATAGCAATACCATCTCAATCATATTATATACAGTGTTCTTTTTGTTTTAAAAAAAATCCCAAAACAGTCTTCTTCTCCCTTGGTGTTAGAATTAGTTATTCAGAATTAATTGGTAAGAAATTTAATGTTTAACTTTTAAAATCTAATAAATTATTAGCATGTTACCAAATTATATTTAGTATCTCTTAATGAAGGTCAATATACATTATTTAATTTGTCAACACAATTCCCTGACATTATTTAATTTCTTAACTTAATTACTTTATTTCTATGGTTTTCTATATCTCTGATTCTCTCTTTAGTGTAAGCATCAGAATGACAACTTGAAGTAACCAGAATTTGATATTTTCAAGAAGATCGGTAAAAATAGATCATACATCTCTCAACCACAATCCCTTCCCTCCTTCCTCTCAACACATACACCACACACACACTGAAGAAGAGTTGAGAGAAATGGTACAGTAAACATTCAGTTATAAACCCTTAGCAATTAATGAACATTTAGTCTACCTCTTCTATACTGCCCTCTCTCTTGTCATTTCTCTTCTGGTTTCAATTATAGCTTACCTTTATATCAAATTTTGGAAAAGTGAGAGCAAATTTTACTCTGACTTTAAAAAATCATCTGAGGAAATAATGATTCCTTGTATTATGTAAAATGCATACAAATAACACACTATCTAATGTAAACATTTCATTATAACAGTAATCCTCCACATGTTTCATTATGCCAGCAACTGATAACTAATAAAAAATGGGATTCTGGAATGGTTTTCTACTTGCATCATTTGGACAAAATGTCTAGAAAGGCTTTCTAATGTTTTATATAAATACAATAAAGATATGGCTCTAATATAATAAGATTAAAAATGCAATTTGGTTGGTAATCCTTGATTGTTGCTTCTTCTAACTTCCTAACAAAATGCTTATATGGACACTGTGTCATTAATCTCCAGCTACTATCCGTTTCCCTGTCACACTGTACTTTTAACAAATCTCTGAAGTTTCAAGGAGATGCCTTTAAGTTTCTTGTTGCAGATGTAATGAAATAATGAAAATATTATTCATCAAAATCTAGGGAGGATTGAAGAGATGATTAAAAGGCTTAGCAGGTGGTTGGTCAAATTCTGTGAGAAATAATGTGCCACTCTTCAGATTTTTAGAAAACGATTGGATTTTTCATGGAACTTAGTAATGGGTGGAGTTTCCCACCAGACTAGAGCAAGAAGCAGAATCCAAATGATCCATAAATTTTAGGAGTGGAGATAGAAGACCAGGAGTCCATGGGGTGGGTATAGGAAACAAGGAATTCTCAAAAGTTGTGGGTAGGACATTGGTTGTGAAATTATTGATGGTGGTAGGAAGAGTTAAGACTAGTTTAACCTAATTTTCAGGGACAGTTATGCTAGTTTTTGTTTCAACTTTCAACCCATTCTCAAGTACTCTTTTTGTGTGTGTGTGTGTGTGTGTGTGTGTGTGTGTGTGTGTGTATATTTTTTAAATTGAAGTATAGTCAGTTTACAATGTTGTGTCAGTTTCTGGTGTACAGCATAATGCTTCAGTCGTACGTGACCATGTGTATGTTCTTTTCATATTCTTTTTCATCATGTTACTACAAGATATTGAATATAGTTCCCTGGGCTACACAGTATGAGCTTGTTGTTTATCTATTATCTATATATTAATTAGAATCTGCAAATCAAGTACTCTTTTGTGGTGTTCTGCACGCCTCATTACTGCTTTGCCACCTGGTTCAGTTAGGCTCTACCAACAGAGAGCGCCTGAGAAACAGCACTTCCAGCCACACTTGAACCTGGCAGTGGCAGTTTGTTACAGAGCAGCAGTAGAATCCAGTTCTCAGTTTTTCTAATATGCAGACCCAGCCTTACTGTTCTCTCGCAGACACACCAGCACCAACCAGCTGGTGTCCCCTCCTAAGAGGTCTCGGTTGCAGCCCTGTGTGGCCCCTTGTCTGAGGTAAGAGATACCAGCATCAGCCCTTTCTTCATAGGTTGAGTTTCAGCTCAGTGGGGCCCCTCTAAGCAATTTGCTGTGATCATGGCAAAGAAGGACACACCCATAGAATATAAAAAGCTTACTATAATGACCATGATAGAGATCCTAGAAAGGGTCTTTCTCTTGAGATATGAGAGAATTACAGAGGACTGGCTGATGGGAAGGGATCCTTTCTGTCCAGGCTGGGCATATTTGACTGCCTGAGGGGATAATGTGATTCCAGGCTCCTGTCCTACTACCCGCTTCTAAACAATCAAGCCAAGCAAAGAAGTAGTTCCATTCAGATGTCTAATATCTTTATATTCTGTAACCTGGAGCTGCCAACCTTTGTCCCACAATCTATCATAGTCCCAGTTATGCAGAGTAACTGTAGAGATCAAGATGGAGAAAGTAGATATATTCCAAACCCACTCCCTAAATCACAGAGTTATTCTATCTTAGCTCCAGTTGATAACTTGATGCTATAAGACATCACCTTTTCTTCTTCCTCACTGCAAAGGGACCTTGGTATACAGTTCTAAAATTGATCTTGAATCATGTTCCTTCATTTTATATTTCCAAAGGCTTTTTGTGTGTGTGCAAACACTTCTATACTTGCTTTGTCTTTTGCTTTATCTCCCTTGTCTAGTCTCAACCCCTAGTTCCTTCTTTTGTTAATCAAGAGGAGTAACTGCAATTTATTCATTTTGGAGTGATAATTCTCAAGTTGACAAAAAGTATGCAGAATTACATCTGTGTATATCAGAATTCAGAATAAGAGATTCAGAGATTTTGCAGTAATTGTAATATCTACTATATATTATGCTGTTATATACCAGGAACAATACTAGATTCTCTACTTTATCTCATTTAATCCTGATTGGGGTGTGTGTGTGTACATAAAACATGTATACAATAATATGTAACAATATATAATATATATGCAACAATATATATACATGTAGTATATATAACATGTATATATATACGCAATATGTTATATATATAAATAAATAAAATGAGAAAAAGTAAAGAATCCAGTATTGTTCCTGGTACATAATATGCATATACTACTATTAATACTCCATTAAGAACAGCAAACATAGATTTTGATGAAAAACAGGTTTAATTAGAAAAACCTGAGAATAAATATATTTTTATTTTTGTTATTGAAAACAGAATAGAAACGGATCCAAATCTACCCCCATATTTGACTTCTAGCTTCATTTATGCATAGAACTTACTAAGACCATATTTCATCACAGGCACATAGTATAAGGCCAGTGGAGACCATCAGATATAACTTCATTTTACGTATGTGCCAACTGAGATCTAGCCTGTCTAATTTGTTCCCTAGATTTTCTGGCTCTTTGCACAATACACAGATGCAAAGTATCTTGATGAAATCTGGATGTTTTAAAAAAAATCTGAATTTTTTTTTCACCTCTTCAGATTTTTGGAAGAATGTTTTCATTTTTAATTTGTATGTTAGTCCCATGCAGTCAAGCCTTTGTCTTCTTCAGCAAGAAACTATGATGTAACTACAAAGAGTTTGGAATTGAAAACTGGCTTTGAGTATCATATGCCACTAGAGTGCCTGAAACTGTGGAACTGATTCTTGGAGTAAATCATTACCTATGGTTTTCTCATTGCAGGTTGACACTCCCTGTTACTAACTCAGCCATGATTAAATGTTGCTTGTCAAAACTGTGGGTGATTTTTAGCTCTGACCAACTAAATACTTAAAGTATATTATGGGAAAGTTGTGTTTTGCTTAGGTGGCAACATAAGGAAAGTGGAAGAAGGATTTCTGTGTGCCATTTTCAAAATGAATTAAATGGCTCCTTACCTCTTGTTTCTTTAATTGGTCTGCTAATGTCATTATGTCAGGGATCATATTATTATCACATATAATATCATCTTATTATTAAAACAGATTCAAAACAAAAAACCACTAGCTCAAAATCCTTCAGGAAACCTCCCATGAGTAACTATAATTTACCTAATACTTTGAACTATTCAAATAAAATCTCAGAATACTGAATTTCACAAAAATTAAAAAGATATATTTTTGATATTACTTATCTTTTGTATGTCTTTTAAGATTTCCCCAGTTATTTACTTAAAATTTCTGCCTATAGCAGGCAGTCTTCTTGGGTTTGAGTCTTCGCTCACTCTCTAGTTCCGTGATTTTGGGCTAATCAGTTTCCTCATCTGGGAAATAAGGATAAAAATAGTACCAATCTCATGAGATTGTTATGCAGGTTGAGATAACATATGGAAAGTACTTAGCACAGGACCTGATACATAGTAACTGCTCATCAAATATCTGTGATAATTATTAGCTGTACATTTTATTTTTCAGTGGGTGCAGTAAGGTATTTCGGGAGGAGCATGGGCTATGCAGTGAGTCAGTTCTGTGGTCCAGTTCCGTCAACTACTTACTGTGTGTGGCATCTTGAGGAATTTAACCCTCTGACCCACTATTTCCTCCTTAACGAAAATGGATATATGTAGCATTATGCAGTTCACTGAATTGTTGTGAAGAAAGTACCTAGTACGTCCCCTTCTTCCCAACTGATTATCAACAAGTTAACATTTATGAAGTCTATTCCAAGGGCAAGGGTAAGCACAGGGTGTCACAGGAAGTTTCAAAAGAAAATAAATCCGTGTTCTCCACCACAGGCAAGGAGAGCATCGAACAAAATCAAGCCAACCATGCACAATGAACTGGTGATAACATATGCAAATTAAAGTGGCTCTCTAATCCATGCTCATTTATATTTTTCCCAGTGTGAATATGGAGGAATTTTCAATGAGAGCCTTTTTCCTGGTATTTTCACAAGTCAGCAGATCCTCAACGCCGGACTGAAATATGGGGCTGACTAAAGACCCTAGAAAAAGACCCAGTGGCACAGAAACTAGGATAAAACAAACCTCGTCTTTCTAAGCAAGGGCAGGTCTCAGATGTCTCTGGGAGGTAAGCAGAAGGGCGAAAGGCCGGCCCAGTTGCCTGGACACGGGTAGAAGCGGTGGCAGAAGGGCCTCTTCCCAGCATCACCAGCCTCCTCATCCCCGTCATGGAGGATTTTCCTCAAGCATCGTGACTGACCCGAGGCGTGGCGCCCGCCCCGGCCCGACTGAGGAGTCGCATCGGCGGGGAGAACTCCAGTTCTCACACGGTTAAACCTCTCCCAAGGAGACTGGGGGAGGGAGGGTCCCCGCAGGGTCCCCGCCCCGCCCACGAAAACGAGGAGAGTCTTGTCCCGGCGCCCCACCCCCACCTCCCCACTCCCTTCCGCCCCCCGCCCAACTCTGGACAGACCCACGGGCCGCACCTGCGGGCACTCACACGCCCCCCGCGTGCCGACCGCCCCGTGCGCCAGGCCTCCGAGTCGCCGCTGGCGGACTCGGGCGCCCGCCTGCCCTGCCCCAGCCCCGCGCCAGCGCCACAGCCACAGCCGCCGCTGCCGCCGCCGCCGCCGCCGCCGCCCTCGCACGCGCCCGCCGCGGGTCGTCCGCACCGCTCCGACAAGGGCCGCTGGAGTCGCAGCCGCCGCGCTCCTGTCAGCCGTGGGCCACGGACGCCGCCGCCTAAACCGCCGAGCCAGCCGGGCGCGGAAGCTGAGGAGAACCCCGGCTGAGGTGCGCGGGCGCGGAAGCTGAGAACACCGGCTGAGGTGCGCGGGCGCGGAAGCTGAGGAGAACCCTGGCTGAGGTGCGCGGGCGCGGAAGCTGAGGAGAACCCTGGCTGAGGCGCGCGGGCCGCCGCAGCCGCCGCGGTCGTTCGTGGCACTCGGGCTCTGACGAGGACGGTCTCCGCCGTCGCCTCCTCCTACCTTCTAGTCCTCACCGTCCTCCTCTCTCTCCTCAGAAGCAACCCGCGTCCCCACCTCCTCACGCCCAACCCGCGGGAACGAGGCCTTGGGAATTCAGGGGAGTGGCTGTGGGGGCGCGTCGCGGCTCCCAGCTCCGCCAGCCCCTCTTCCAAGACATGGTCTGACCCTCGTTGTAAAAGCTGCGCCCCGAAGATTAGCAGAGTGGTTCTCCCGGCTGGGGGCTGCAGGGATCTCTTGGTGCTGAAGCTCTTGCATTATTTTAGGGTGGGGCGGGGAGGGCCCTGGATTTTGGGGGAGTAGGGGTGGGCGCGGAGAAGGACCCGAAGGGGCAAAGGACTCTGTGAGGGAGTCGGTGAGAGACTATGGGGAAGGACCAGGAGCTGTTGGAAGCTGCTCGAACTGGAAATGTGGCTTTGGTGGAGAAACTCCTGTCTGGCAGGAAAGGAGGGATCCTGGGCGGTGGATCCGGACCCTTGCCCCTGTCCAATCTGCTAAGGTAAGGACCGGAACCAGCTGCGGGTTTACACACCTCGTTGTGCATTGTGATGGGTACGTCCTCCTCATGGTTATTGCACCTGGTGGCTGCCAGCTATTCATTCTTAAATTAGGTAGGGAAACAGAATGTGTGTATGGTGAGGAGGCATGGACCTCCCAGTCAGATTAATGCCTTAGCTTCTTTGAGTATTTTTAAATAGGCTTCCATCAATGCGTCAGTATCTACTTTTCTTTGAGCTGTGGTGCAGAACTTGTGCAGGTACTAGTGTTGCTGGAAGAATATCGGCGTTCCACCCGCTTTCCGTCAATGTTACATATTTTCAGCTTCGAAGCCAGCCTTTTTTGGGCTACTTAAATGGAATTTGCAGAGAAGATTTTGCGTGCGTGCAATTATTCTGCAGAAGCTACAGCCTTTGGTTGCTGCTTCCCTTCTCTTGAAGAAGGCATTTGCTGTGCTGTGGCTTATGATCCCACAAAATGAAGAAAGTGAACCTGCTGGTGAGATGTCATCAGTACAGGGTGTGTGTAAAACTTGATGAGGCAGGTTAGGCAGCCCCAGCAGTACTTTCAGTTACCTGGGCATAACAGGGAAACTTGGTTATTATATCTCAGGATGAAGGATGCCTGGTGGAGACTGGGATAGTGTATGTGGAATATACTAGAGGCCTTTTCATGTGAAGGTGTTCCAGGTGAGACTAATATTGCTTGGAGAATTTAAGGTGACATTTAAAAAAAAAGTCAAGGTCTTTATTCAGCAGGCAACACCTCAGGAATAGCTGGGTTGGTTTGCATATTTTTAAAACAATTAACTTGAAAATTGAATTGATGGGCAAATGAAATCAATTTGTGAGGGAGAAAACCTGAAGAATATTCACTAATAAAATTCAAAGAAACTCTTATAGTGTCTGAAATCATGGCTATTCAATTTACCCTGGATATTTTTGGAAGCATCGGTCATCATTCATATCTTCACCTTAAAACATCTTAGACAACCCAACTTGTAAAAAATTTTTTTAAGGTCAAGTGTTTTTCTTGGTTTTTAAAAACTGTTCAGTGCTACTCTTGACAAATGCTTAACACAAACTTTTGGGTGATGACATTGTTCTTTACACAATTCTCATATGTTGTGGTCAGATAATGCAATTATTTGCAGTCCTGGCTAGTGTAAATGAAAATATTTGTATTACAGTGAAATGAATATACTTGGAAAATAGTTGATGGGATTTAAAAAAGCTCCGTATGTGATCATCTAAACTTGCTGACAGTGACGTTTTATTAGAATGACAGTTCATTAGTTCACTTCAGAACAGTGAATATTTATGGGACATTTTTTCTATAAGTCTTTGAAGTGATGACTTGTGTGTACTCCCTTGTTAAATAATTTTTACTTTCAATCACAAATAGACAATGTATACATATTTCAGATTATAGCTCTAATAATTGCCCTTTGTCACAGATACTTTATACAAAAGCAGTTTATTTAGGTGCAGTGTTAAATTGCAAGTAAAATAAATGTTTACTAGAGGATCATATCAGTTATAAATATAATTATGGCTAAAAACCTATATCCTGAAGATTTCTAAAAATAATCAGTTCCTTTGGAAAAACGCTAAAGAATTCTCTGAGAATAGTGAGAGCTTCAGTTAATTTCATTGAGATAAACGGTGTTTGAAAAAGCCTATTTTTGTGATAGAACTTAAAGGCAAACATCTTTTGAATACCTTCTCAGTTGTGCCAATTTAAAAAAAGAATAGGTGTCAAATTTTAGGACTAGAATAGCAGCTATTTAATGTTGGTAAACATTAAATAAAACTTTGGAATTGTGACCCACAACATACTTCATGAGTGAGAGATTTTCTCTTTTGCTGGTTTTGTCAAAAGTAGCAATAGTAGCTCTACAGGGAGAATGCATGTAGAAAACAAAACAAACCTAAAGAAGTGTGTCATTAGAGTAGTTTGAACCAATTGTAAAAAATTCAAAGTCAAAACCAGTAACTTTTAAACTTGCATTTATCTGTCTCATACTGAATAAACAATTAAAAGAGTATCTTTGAGGAAAATGAGAATTGAAATTGTATTCTTTGGGTGATCCTTTGCATAAAATGAAGAAGTCACATTTTAATTAGTTGTCACTTTATTTCACAAATGATTGTCATCAAAATTTTTTCTTACAGGATAGTAAAAAATGCCCCTTTTCCTTCAAACATAATGACACTTTGAAATTTTAAAATATTTTGGAATGAATTATGGATAGGTTTGGTACTCCCTTGCCCTACTTTATTACTTGTGTTGTATAATAATAGGGTCATATCTTGTGCTAAATGTATATGTCATCTCATTCAATTCTTACATCAACTTTAAGAGGTTGGTTCTCATTTTCTCAGATGAAGGACTAAGAGTAGGAAGATTAAGAACTTGCCCAAAGTCACATAATTAGTAATGGTAAAGATTTGAAGTTCTGTCATTCAGCTTTGCTTTACTAGGTCTTAAGTCTTATTTATTGATTCTGTTTTTATTCACAAAAGCTTAAGTAAGACACATGGCCAATTTAGATAGTCTAATCTGAACACTTTTTTGTTATGAATAACAATTTAATTTAAAAATCCTTAAATTTTGTTCTTTTTTCTTTCTAATTAAAAAAAATCTCGTGACTGCCCTTTGAGGGATTACTAGATAAGAACTTTTTTAAAGATGCTTTTGATTACATATTACCTACTGAGTGAGTAATAGCTGTGTGATGGGGAATCAGGTATGTTTGGGTGCACTGCAATTTTTAGCAAAAGTAAGAATGACCTTGAATAATTATGAATATCTCTCTAACCTTCACTAAAGTGGTAGTATAGTATCTATCATTTAGGGTTGTTGTAAGAATTAAATGAGGTAAACAGAAATGAATGCAGAGCATTTAGCACATTGGTGTTCATCATTGTGCTCTTATTTCTCACACAACCCTAAAAGACTTAACTGTGTTTCTTGAGGCCTTAATTACTAAGCCTTACTTGGCTTCATATTGTACTCGGAGTAAATTTCTATAGTAAGTTTTCCATTAGAATGACAGAATCTTCAGATAGAAAGGTGCCTTTTAATCCACCTTCTTACCTAGAGTAATTACCTTTAACATCCTTTACCAGTTAGTTATCCCAGTCCTGTTAAACCCTCCAGTGACTAGATCCATCCATTCCATTTTTTGACAGCTCTCATTATTTAAAAACATTCATCTTTTATTGAGCTGAAATCTGCCTCCCTGCAATTTCCAGCAGTTGGTACTAGTTTGGCTTTTTGGGTCAATGTAAGATAGTCTAGTTCATCAACCAAGGCAGTTCTTCAGGTGCATGCATTTAGCCATGTTGTTTTCTTATAAATCTTTTTTTTTCCTGAAAATTTCATCAACCTGTTGTCATGTAGCAAAAAAAGGTGTTAAGAACTTATATTTTCATACTTTTCACTACCCTCTTTGTCCTCTTTGCATATTCTCAAATTTTGCAATGACCCTCTACATCTAGATGCACTAGATGTCATTTGACCAGTGTAGAATATACTGGGACTTGATATACTATTGAATTTTAAAAAGTTACAAAAACAGCATTTGTAGTATGACCCTTTTCTTAAGAAAGACTAAGTGTGTGTGATCATTTACAACATACATTAAGAAGTCTGGAATGATAAACACCAGAATGTAAATAGTGTTCATTGTTGAGTGGTGGAATTGTGGATGATCTCTGTTTGCTTGTTTTTGTTTATCTACATTTTCCAATATTCTACAATGAACATGTATTGTGTAATGAAAATAAAATAGCAGATATTTGAAACATGACATAATGAAATTATTATCTCTTTATTATTGATCTAAAATCTACCTTAGGACAGGTCAAGATTTTTTGAGCTAAACAGTGCATTTGGTTCACATTGAGCACATAGTCAGTTAAAACTTCCAGATATTTTTTTTTTCCCAATGACTTGTCAAGCCATGGTTCCTCTATCTGGTATTTGTAAAAGTGTTGGTTAAACTTAAATTATTCCTATCATATTAATCTTACTTGTTTTAACTTATATTTATAATATATCTAGATCTTTTTCACTCCTGAGTCTGTCCTCTGGAATATTAACTTCTCTGCATCATCTGTAGATTTAATAAGCATGTTTTCTGTAACTGGAATTCAACACACCATATATATTGTAAAGAACCTCCGTTCAGCTTAGTATAAATTTAAAAGTGGCAATCTTTATGTATGGTCTTTCTTCCAACATTGAAGCCACTTAATAGAGCTATCAGCCAGTTATTTCTCTCCAATATACCTGTTTGAACATTTTGAGGTATTTTATCCATTGTCTTTCTAAATTCAGGCTATCTTCTGTTTATAGCATTCCTTTGATCTGCCCCTTTAGTACTGTAAATTCTACCAAAATTAGGCTACTTTGTTATAACTTGTTTCTTGTAGTGGACCTTGACACAAATTCCTTCTACTCCCTTGTATCTAATTCTTTTGGGTCTGGAGATATATATATATTTTGGTCATTTGACTCCCTTTATTAGAAACAGTAATGACATTTGAATGTTAACAGTTTAGGTAGAGAATGGAAGAGATACCTGAGTATGGGTTTCTGAAATCTTACTTGTGGATACTTACATTCATTTAAAGCAGCTCAGTGTATCTTATGATCTCTGTCAGTTTGGAGCTTCAGTAATCTAACATTATTTGTTTATCCTTTCTGACTTGAAAATGATTCTCACTAGGGAAGATAGTAACAAAACAGAAGTTGGGAAGAATCAGATTCTTGTTGTTAGATGTCATAGGAAATTCTCTTGTGGTTTAAAACCATCTACAGTTTTACTTTTAGTCTGTCAGAGCTTAAGGTTATATTAGCTGTCACAGCAGTGAACTTTTATACCTCCCTTCTTTTTTTCAAACTTAACTGAAAAGGGCATTAGCTTTTTTCCAGGACAAGTATATACTTCTCTTCTGTGTTTATATTCAGTTATACTCCTCATCACCCGCTTCCATCCTTAAAAAATCTAAACTCATCAGAGTACCTCAAATTGAGTTGCCTTCCTCCTTTTCTTCCTTCATATTATATGTGAAAATTTCCTTTATTTAACATATCTTTCATGAGACAGCTGCAAAGCCTTTAAAATCTATTCCTTTGGCACAATTGCCTATTAATCTAAACAAAAATATTTCCCGTTTAAACTACATTAAATTATTTCTTTTTTAGTGAGTTTAGGTTAAGAATTATTTGTATTTTAATGTAGTAAAAAGTTTGTTAATGCCGCAGATTTACTTGATTTTCTTAATGAGTCAAGGACTATGTGAAGAGTATTTAGTAAATTCTTGTTGAACATAAAGAATCCAGTTCTCAAAAAGATCAGTCCATGTGAAAAAGATCAGTAAGAACTGAGGGAAAAATAATCTTCTGGTCACCAAAGACATATAAACCAGCGAGCTTATACATTTTTCAGATATAAGATTCAATGCATGAAGTTTTTGGTGATGGGTACAAGGAGATAAGAGGCAATCTGAAGTATTGTAATTTTCACAACTATTTGAGCAATTTTGGTTATTGGAACTCTGATATAAGATACTCACTGCCAGGGAAACTGCATTGGTTAAATGGAATAAATCACAAATAGAGCAGTTAAACTGCACGAAAATGTTATATCTATAAAAATAGTCAAGTTGCAAGTGGGTTATCTATTTTAGATAGTAATGATGTTTGAAGCAGTGATTGCACCATTATGTTCAGGGAGCTGTGTCTGCCAGAGTGAACAGTGCCAGCTGCATGATGGGGAGTGAGGAGAGAGGAGAGGGAATTTTGGTATTGACCTCTTTCTCAACTAAAGGGTTTTCAGCTCCCTCTTCAAAACTGTGAGGCTGATGTGTAGCAGGGAATTAGGACAACCAGCTGGTGACTACTCAGCTTGTACATTTTTACGTCACCCAATTCCTTGTGCATCTCAGTGGTTTCTTACACTTGCAGAAGAGTGAAGTAGGTCTTCACTGACATTAATGCAGAAGCTTACGGTACTCAGTAGTGCACCTACTGGCCTTAGCAATTTAACCTCTTAGGTGACAGTACACACAATTTGATTAGTTCAGTGATATACTGAAATAATTTATTTAATTATACATTTGAGGTAATTTTGGAAAATTCTGTCAAAGAGCCTATTATAGAACCTTCGTTCTGAGTATTTAACTAGAAATGGAAGCTGACTGTAATTCAAGGGTTAGAAAAGATTAATTTCAACCTACATAACCTGAAGCTATTTAACATTTGATGCATTTTAATGTGTCTTTGGTTTCCATTTTGAACATTTTGCAGCATAGTTCCAATTAATTAAAATATGGTAAGTTCTGGTTATTCATTATATATTGATATAAGAGATTATTTTATATTTGGAAAAGCAGGAATTTGCACAGAAGACTCATCTGTCTTCCAGTTCTTTCTCTTGTATGTGATGACATGATTGTGTAAACCATATGGCAGGCAGAGGCACAATGCCAGTTGACAACCCGATGCATTCTTTTTTTTTTTTTTTTGGAAAGGGGAAGTAATTAGGTTTGTTTATTTATTTGGTTATAGTGGAGGTACTGGGGATTGAACCCAGGACCACATGCATGCTAAGCATGCGCTCTACCACTTGAACTATACTCTCCCCACCTATGCATTCTTAACACAGATCTAAGAACTCTTCTTAGAGTCTAGTTTTTTTCTTTGAGTCAATAGGACAGCAAGTGAATTCTGCATTTGTGTTAAACCTGAATGAGGCTTGAAATTGTGTTATTTTTGAAGGTGGATCAGAATATATGGTCAAAGGATAAATTTTGTTTTCCTCATTTTCTTCTGTAGTCTCCAAAGAGTGTTTATCTCTGGGAATGTTTTTTATAGATAGTGCTTTATTATTTAACAGCTTGTCTTCATGAATCTGTCTATAAAATGAATTTTGATTTAGTTTTGCTGTAGAGTTATTTGGATTCTATTATGTTGTGAGAGCAGCTTTGTTTAAAGTGCTTAATTACTTCTAGTTAAGTGAGCTGAAACAATTGGCCTAAACTTGTCAGCATTCTTTGATCAGATTGGATCAAATCTTGACTGATGGTTGTGGTCATAAACAGCCAACCTCATTTCTTGCTGCCTGCTTGATATTTCTGTTCCCCACACCACATTTCCTTTAACCCTTCCTGCCCAAATTTCTTTTTCCAGAAAGAAAGCCTCTTCTTCATTTTAATTAGTACAAGTTCACCCTGGCTCTAGTTTTTGTGCCTACTGTCCCTCTCCAAGGGTAGCAGATTTTTTGTGAGGAGTGGAGTTGGGATGGACTGTGTAAAGTGAGAAGCAGATTAAGAACAAAAATTGGACCTTCAAAATCGAGGAGTTTACAAAGTTTGCTTTCATCATCTCTGGTTTTCTGCCTACCTCTAATTTTTCCTCTAACCTCATGGATTCAGTGCCCTTGCATCTTTTTTAATCTTACTCACCTCTCCCCCTACCACGAACTACTTGTGGGTGCTGACAATTCATACTTAAGTGTGATTGATTTGTAAAGGTGTTTAGGAAGAGGAAGCTCTTTCAGTATTTTCATTTAAAGAGGAAACAAAACTTTAGGCCAAAATACTGGAGCTATAGAACTCTAGTGGCAGAGTTGATGGAGTGGATTTTTCAGATTTGCAAGAGTGGGTTGGATAAAGGTGACCATTTATCCTTTCTTCTTATAAGGCTGATGCTGTAGAAGGGTAAAGGGATTTGATTAGCGACAAGAGAAATAGAATAGAATAGGCTGGTGCTAGAAAGGCCTTTTCTTTTTGCTACTTATTTAGTCTCTAGAACTTTTTATTGGGTATCTGTCATATATCCATCCTAGATATCAGCATACGGTATATCATTTGTCTGTTTCCTGAAGTTATTCCTCAGGTATATATTTATTATGATGAAGATATAGAACAGAATTGTATAAGAGCTTTAATAACTAATGTGGTTTAAGATTCAGATTCTTTTACATGCATTTTCTTGTTATTAAAAAAATTATGTTGCAAGTTGACTCAGTATCTAGGTTATTTCATAAACCTATGTTTCATTACAGGGGAGGAATTTGAAGTTCTGACCCCTGGATTCCAATTAGTGTTCTTCCACATTAAACTTTTTTTTCCCCCCAAACTACTAGTCACTTTGAATCTTTGTTTGGTACTTCTAGTTATTAATATGCATTTGAAATATTTTATGTATCATATAAATATGCTAAATACAGTATCTTGTGTTTTGAATACACTAAAAAACTACTGTAATTACTTACAAAATTAACCCTGTTTTGTATAGATATTTAACTGCTAGTATGGAGGCATGGGAGTGAGTGGGAGTGTGCTTAGGGGAAGCAGTAGGAATTATGCAGAGATGTTCCTTGGCATGGTAAACCCTAGTGGTGAGGTAGCCTAGAACATAGTTGCTTCCTGTTGGCTTGCTTTCATTAGTGACCAGAGTGGTCTGTTACTCTGAAGTTTCATAGAAACTTTGGAGACATAATGTGAATGTGAAGAATTACAAACAAGTAGTTGTAGAATAATAGGACAATATTTAACAAAGAATTAAAATACAGTGTGATATGTGCTGTAATGGAAGTACCAAACAATGCTACAGGAGTGGCAGAAGCAAAAAGATACCTTTAATTCTATCTGGAGGAGTCGTCAGGGAAAACTTCAGAGAGGAGGTGATTCTTGTTGGATGAGTAGGAGTTTGTCAGGCTGATAGTTTAGGGAAGGGCATTTCAGACAGAAGGAGCAGTAGATTTAATAACAGTGTGTGAAAATGTAGACTATATATAATTTGGGGTATTAGAAGTAGTTTGATACAGAGCATGGATAAGAGGTAAGTCTGGAGATCAAAGGACTTGTGTGCTGCCCTTAGGAGTTTGAATTTTAATCTGAAGGCCATGGAGATCCATTGACTTTTCTTTTTTTCCAAATTTTGATATGTTACTTATTCACTTAGGATAATAGCATGACTGTGTTTCGAAAAGTTGGGTAAAAGAAATAAAAATCATACCAATCTTACTGCTAACACATTTTTTTCCTATGTATGTTTAATGTAGTTGTTATTAGATGAAGCATACAATTTGAATCCTAAATTTTTCACTTAATGGTATGTCAAACTTTTTCAATTTTATTGCAAATCTTTATAATCGTATTTTAAATCACATGGTAGTCTTCCATTTAATGCAGAATTTTCATATATCTTCTCCATCAGAATCTCTTCTGGTTATTTGTTAAACATATGCATTCCTTGTTCCCATTAGACCTACTAGGTTAGAAATTTTGAGTGTAATGTCTTGGAATATGCATTTTATAAACTTTCCTAGGTAATTGTTATGTACTCTATATCATGTGAGAACCACTGATCTGGTGATATATATACATTACCTAAATATTCCCTTAATACTAGATAAATTGATGATTTTTAAACTTATTTATTATTATTATAAGTAATGTTATAATGAACATTGTTATACAAACCACTTTTTTCATAAAATTATATTCTTACTATACATTTCTAGAAGTGGAATTGCTATGCTAAAAGCATATTGCTATTGCTATTATTGACCCCATATTTATATATGGGGTAAAAGAGGAAAAATACTGAATAACTTGCCCAAAGTTACAAAGCTAGTAAGTGATAGATTCAGGGTTGAAATTCAGGTCTTTCTGACCCCAGATATCTTTCTTTTGTGCCATATTGCTTCCTTGTTCCATAGGGACCAGTGTATATCCTGGGTTAAAATATGAAAATACCAATATGTTTCCAGTATGTAAATAGATACATTTTCTACAAAATTACATAATACTGTATTTCAGTTCCTACATAGTTTAGTTATTTTTGCTTGTGTTCATCACAGAATTCCACATTATAGGCAGTATTTTGTTTACATTTGTTTCTTGATGGCACATAAACAGTAAACTGAATTCAATGCTAAGTTAGTTAAAGATTTTTAAAAATATTTATCTGTCAGTCATTTTCACCTTAAAATAGGGTGGAATTGTTTCATCCCAAATTTTTTGGGCAGCTGATGTTTTTATAACTTCTGTTGTCTTCGAAGGTGGTTTAATAACTTGCCCATCCCATGTTTTTGGATAGGTGCGATTTATAGTTCCTCATTTTTCCTCTCTCACAAAAAGGAAGAAAATAGAGTGTTTACCATAGTCCTCATTTAATAAGCTTTATAATTTATCTCTTTTAAGCTGATAAATCTGAGCTCATAGTTTTTAACTGAGCTCATTGTTAACTCAGAGACTTCATCAAATCTTGTGTTAGGCTGTGTAAAAAACCCAAGGCACCAGGCAGTTTGTTTTTAGAACCTTCTCCTCCCCTCTTTCTGTGCATCTCTGTCCCTTTTCAAAGCCTTTCTTCCTTTCTTGGCTCTGAGGCATTCTTTGACTTCTTTTACCTGGAACTTAGAACTCTCATTTAGTTTTATCCTATACCAACAAAAAGTTTTCTATACTGCATTTTATTCTTTCATGCCTTAGATCTCCATTTTCAAAAATAGCAAATAGCATAGTAGAAAGAAGCAGCAGGATGTAATGGAAAAAGTCTGAATCTTGAGTTTGAATGAAAACTCTGTCATTGAATGGATTTTTGGCCCCGGGGAAGTTATTTAACTTCTTTGGGCTTCAGTCTCCTTATTTATAAAGTGGGGATAATAATATTTATCTTGTAGAGTTGTAATAATTAAAGATAATTTAGATAAAGAAGTATCTATCACAGTACTCGTCACATAGGAAGACTCAAATACATGTTTTTCTTATTATTACTAAGACATTAGTGGCTGTGCAAGGAATAGCTGTATAGATCTCATGAGTATATTTATTTGAATGGAAACTTTGGGATATTTGCATTTTTATAGGTAACTTCTTTAGGGACATTGTCTTAACCTAAATCTTTAATGGTATAAGCACCAAGACAGGCTATTGGGAAAATATATTTGTCCAGTGTTCCTCTGATTCCAGAGACAGGGATTACTTTTTCCTGCCTATTTTTAGGAGTGGTACTGGTCACCAGAGATTTAGCATTTGTTCTTACTTTCTGCATTCTTCAGAAAGATAATTTGAACAGAAAGAGATTGTATTCTGTTGGAGTTGTATATGCTGTGCTATAATCCATGAGGTGAATTGGTTCCTAATAAGCCTGTCATTAATATTTTCCTTATCTTTCTTTTAAATCAGTATTGACAAATATTTTGAGGATGTGTACTATGATTTCAGCATGGTGATGGTGCTTTGGAGGATAGAACATAAACTTCTCTTTAGGCCCTTATAAAAGTTACACACATAGATAATAGCTAACTATACAGTAGTATCTAATTTTACTAGGGTATGAAAGCTAATAAATTCAGCTTTTTCTTCAGATTAGTCCAGTGTCAACTTTTGGCTCCCATCTTCCATTACATAACAGTGTATGATCTGAATCTGACCATGAATCAGGCTTAAGTAATTCTTTAATGGCTGAAGATAGAACTATATACTCTCAAATACTTTCTTTTAAAAATTTTTAAAAAATAATCACATACTTGTGGAAGCGCTGGAAGTACAATTCAAAGAACTATATCTTTGTCTGAACCATTGGAGAGTAAGTTGTGAACCTAATGCCCTATAACCCCAGAATACTTTTGTATTTAGTTTCCTAAAAACAAGGATATTTCCGTATATAACTATAGCACATCCACTAAAATCAGAAAATGACCACCAGACCCCATTCAAGTTTTGGCAGTTGTCCCAATGATATGCATCATTGGGATCCAGTTCAAAATCACCCATTACGTTACGCATTACACCCTTAATCTTCTTTGTATGGGACAGTTTCTTAGTCTTTTCTTGACTTTATGACCTTGACACTTTTCAAAGACTACACGCTAGTTATTTTGTAAAATATCCCCCAATTTGGGCTTTCCTGATGTTTTCTCATGCATCTCTGGTAATTAAATCACAGAGGGGTGCTGTCTTCTTTTCATTGCATCCTATCAAGTGGCATGTGATTTTGATTTGTGCTATTGCTGGTAATGTTCTCTTTAATCACTTGCTTAAAGCCCAGTGGTGTCTGTCAGGTTTCTATTTATACAATTACTCTTTTTCCCTTTGAAATAACTGTTTTGTGGGGAGGTACATTTAACCTATTTGAATATCCCGTTCCTCATCAAACTTCCTTTTATTCATTTATTTATAAGGCATAAGGCATACTTCAGAGGTACTGAGGGTTCAGTTCCAGTACGATAGTAAAGCGAGTCACATGAATATGTTGGTTTCCCAGTGCATACCAAAGTTATGTTTACCCTATACTATAATCTGTTAAGTATGCAATAGCATTGTGAATGTGTACATACCTTAATTAAAAATACTTGATTGCTAAAAATGCTAAACGTCATCTGAGACTTCAGCAAGTTGTAATCTTTTTGCTGGTGGAAGATCCTGCTTCAGTGTTGATGGCTGCTGACTGATCAGGGTGGTGTTTGCTGAAGGTTGGGGTGGCTATGGCAATTTCTTAAAATAAGACAACAATGAAGTTTGACACATCAATTGACTTTTCCTTTCACAAATGATTTCTCTGTAGATTTCTGTGATTTCTATGTATTTTATAGCATTTTACCCACAATAGAACTTCTTTCAAAACTGGAGTCAGTCCTCTGAAAACCTGCTGCTGCTTTATCAACTAAGTTTATGTAATATTTTAAATTCTTTGTTGTACTTCCAACAGTTTTCATAGCATCTTCACCAGGAGTAGATTCTGTTTCCAGAAACCACTTTCTTTGCTCATTATAAGAAGCAACTTCTCAATCTGTTCAAGGTCTAACATGAGATTGCAGCAATTCAGTCACATCTTTAGGCTCCACTTCTAATTCTTGCTATTTTCACATCTGTAGTTACTTCCTCCACTGAAGTCTTGAACCCCTCAGTAAGCCATAAGGGTTGGAATCAACTTCTTCCAAATTATGGTTCATGTTGATATTTTGACCTCTTCCGATGAATCATGAATGTTTTTACTGACATCCAGAAGGTTGAATCCTTTCTAGAAGGTTTTCAATTGACTTTGCCCAGATCTATAAGAGAAATTATTCTCTGTGGCAGCTATATCCTTACAGAATGTATTTCTTAAATAATAAGATTTGAAAGTTGAAATTACTCCTTGATCTGTGGGCTGCAGAATGGATGTTGTGTTAGCAGGCATGAAAACAAAATTAATCTCATTATACACCTCCATCAGAGCTCTTGGATAGCAGTTGCATTGTCATTGAGCAGTAGTATTTGGAAAGGAATCTTTTTTCCTGAGCAGTGGGTCTAAAGAGTGGGCTTAAAATATTCAGTAAACCATGTTGTAAAGAGGTGTGCTGTAATCCAGACTTTCTTGTTCCATTTATAGAGCATAGACAGAGCAGATTTGGCATAATTCTTAAAGGTCCTAGTATTTTTGGAAAGGTAAATGAGCACTGACTTCAATTTAAAGTTACCAGCTGCATTAGCCCCTAACAGGAGAGTCAACCTGTCCTTTGAAGCTTTGAAGCCAGACATTGATTTTATCCTTTCTAGCTATGAAAATCCTTTATTGTCTTCTAATAAAGGCTGCTTTGTCTACAATGAAAATCTTGTTTAGTGTAGCCACCTTCATTAGTTATTTTAGTTAGATCTTCTGGATACCTTGCTGCGGCTTCTGCATCAGCACTTGCTGCTTCACCTTGCTTTTATGTTATGGAGATAGTTTATTTTCTTAAACCTCATGAACCAGCCTCTGCTGGCTTCACACTTTTCTTCTGCAACTTTCTCAGCTCTCTCTCAGCTTTCATAGAATTGAAAAGAGTTAGGGTCTTGCTCTGGATTAGGCTTTGACTTAAGAGAATGTTGTGGCTCATTTGATCTTCTGTCCAGATCACTAAAACTTTCCTTTTATCAGCGATAAGGCTGTTTTGCTTTCTTATCATTTATGATTACTGGAGTGGAACTTTAAATTTTCTTCAAGAACTTTTTCTTTTCATTCACAACTTGGTTGCTGCTTGGTGCAAGAGGCCTAGCTTTTGACTTATCCCAGCTTTTGACATGTGTCCTCACTAAGCTTAATCATTTCCTAGCTTTTGATTTCAAGTGAGAGGTGTGTGACTCATCCTTTCTCTTGAATACTTAGAGGCCATTGTAAGGTTATCAACTGGCCTAATTTCAGTATTGTTGTGTCTCAGAGAATATGGAGGCCCAAGGAGAGGGAGAGAGATAGGAGAATGGCCGGTTTTATGAAGCAGTGAGACCATCCACATTTATCTATTAAGTCTACTGTCTTATATGGGTGTGGTTCATGACACCCCAAAACAATTACGATAGTAACATCAAAGATCACTGATTACAAATCACCATAACAAATATAATAATAATGAAAAAGTTTGAAATATTGAGAAAATTACCAAAATGTGACACAGAGACACAAAGTGAGCAAATGCTGTTGGAAGAAATGGCACTGATAGACTTGTTTGACACAGGATTGCCACAGACTTTCAATTTGTAAATGATATGGTATCTGTGAAGTGCAATAAAATGAAGTACAAAAAAAATGAGATATGCCTGTATATAAGTATAGGCTCATGGTTTAGTATTTTATTGCATGGGTTATAATGCATTACTGACACTGTTAATTTTGATACTTTAATTGTCCCAGATTTATCCAGTACAAATCCTTTAAGGCTGATTTCTTTGCATCATTTCTTTGCTTTTGGCATCATAAAATATTCCAGGACTCATCTTTCTTTGCATCACTCCTGGCCCAGCCATTTCTCCAAGAAACCATAGTTCTTTTTATTGGAAAATGATCATTAGAAGCTAAGATTTGGGTGCCAAGTGTGCTCATTCCTTCTGGAGTGTCACCTCTCTCAGATTTTCTCTGCTAGGGAGTAAAAAATTTATATATGTTTACATACAGAAATACACATATTTACATCTATATCTATATATGTATTGCAATCCGTGAGTTTACAGTGATATGTCTAATTTTAGTCCAACTCCACAGGCAGGATTCATTTTTGTTTTTCCCTTCCTATGTTTATAACTTCTCTTTTCAGTAGTGAAAATCTTGGCTTCTCCTTAGTACATATACTTACTTGATAAATCCCTCTGTGTGTAACCGGTTCTCCTCTCTATTGTCATACCTTCCCTGTGTCATTGTCCTCCTTATTCTACTCACGCTCTACCACCCTTGCTAGGCTGTCTCCTACATAGGCACCCTCTTGTCCTTTTCAGGCTCTGATTCCTTATGCCAGTTGGCATCTACAGAGGGATATCTTTTTTATTTTGCTTGAGGTCTAATCCCCCTGCACTTGGTGTGACCCTTATGTGGGCATGGCCTCTTCACCATTTGGACTTTGACACCCCATGTTAGGATGTTCCCCTCTGCCACTACCATGCAGACACCCTTCTTGCCCTTTTGGGCTGTGATCCTCTCATATCATCCACCCTGCTGTGGGGATGCCCTACGCAGGTTGCCTAAGCTGTGACACCCCACAGTCAGCTGTCCCCAATATGGGCATCCTTCTCCCCTGGCTTGGGCTTTGTCACTTCACTGTAGGCAACTGCAGCTTTCCTCTTTCCTCTGGTGTGGATGCCTGCTTTTCTCTGCTCTACTTAATGGCTTTAGGGACTGAATTATTCAGGAGGAGAAAGGAAATGAGTAGAAAGAAAAAGAGAAGAGTAAAAGAGGAAGTGGAAGAGGAGAGTAAATAATGCTCTTATTATCGATGATGATATTACTCCTACTACTCCTAATACTCCTACTACTCCTACTACTCCTACTACCACCACCACCACCACCACCACTACTACCACTACTTCTACTACTACTAATCTCTCCAAATCAGCAATGCCTGTACCCTTGTACTGGAAGAAAATGAGGCTTTGGATATTTAAGAATTCTAAGTAACATGGAGATTATGACCAAAGCTTGAGTACTGTGTGGCAGTTCTCCTGAACACTGTCTCTCTTTGCATTTTGGAGGACAGATGATGAGAATTTGATAGGTTGGTCAGCACTTTGCATTTTTATGAGTTTTTCTTTTATGTATGTTGTTGTGGATTTGTAGTAGGCCTCCAGATTGACTGAGAGACAGAAAATCTTTATATATTTTTTGCTCTGTTTAGCTAGTCTTTATCATAATTGTCAGTGAAGTGCATTCTCAAGAATTTCTGTAAGATGATGATATTGCAGAAAAAGAGTTATAAAAGCACTGAGATAGTAACTGTCATTTGCTGAGGGAGTTGAGTTTGCAGAATTTGATAGAGATAAGGATTTCAGCAAGTAGATTTTTCTTGTTATATGATATTCCCATTATGATTTTTAAGATGTTACAAAAACATTATATTAGGAAATAGACCAAGTATATTTTAAAATAGGATAAATCTTCACTGGCCTTACAAAAATGATTTTTGTTCCAAATGAACCAAGATAGGAGGTAATTCATACTGGGTATCTCCCAGACTTTAAATTATTGCCAGGAATCCATAATTCCTTGAAACAAATCTGAGACAATGTCCAGGAAGCTCTTTAATAAGCATTTGATATAGCTGAGAAATACCCTCCTTATTTGCAAAAAGTGGGAAGAAAATAATTGGGAACATTTCAGAAATAATTCATTGCAGTTCCATTCTGTATTTCGAAAGACCATTCAGATTTTCATGCCAAGTCCAAGAAAAAATAAACAGCAGGCAGTATTATCAATTGCTGCTCTCCTTTTCTAGGTCTGGGAAAACAAGTTCAATGGAAAGATGATTAAAATTTTGTTTTTACTACCTCATAAGGGAAGCAAAGAGGCCTGGATTTAAACAACATACTTACTGTGGAAGATAATATACGGGGATCTGAAGAAATCATGATTCCTACTCTTTTCTTATCTTCTTATCTTTTCTTATCATCAACAGCACCTCTAATAACATATGACTTTTTCACAGTATCCCTTTTTGTATCTTGGCTTTCTATTTTTATGGATTTCTTGGGCTTTTATAGAAATCGTTTTTGAACTTTGCGGTTTGTGACATTTGTTAGCAGAACATGGGAGTATACAGAGTATTCTACCCATTCCTGCCCATTCAGAATCCTTCCAAAACTCTTGAATGTGGGATTGACACATATTTTTCTCAGCGGTGTATTCCATACATTGTTTCTGTGATGGAAAGCAGTTGAGGAAAAGAGTACAAGATCCATGTCTAATGTAACCTTCCTCAGAAGTCTTGCTTGCTTGCTCTTTACAGGGAAATAGGAGTTTAAAGGACTATACAAATCTTGTAGAATCAAGGAAAAGTTGAACTGCCAGGAGTTTGAAAGACCAGGAATCGAGGCAGCAAGGATCAGGCAGACAGGATTGTGTAGCATATATTAGGGGCTGCTGGGTCTCTCTGGGCTCAACCTCGTGGTTGGGGGGCGGAAAGTGACAAAATCTCAGAAAAGGGGCATGTGGAAAAAAATGTATTACCTTGACTATTTTGTGAACTTCTTGAGAGAATACACCCAAACCAGAAGTCTTTCTTCACCTTATTTTTCCTATTTCCTGAATATTCTTCCCTCACTCCTTTAAAGAGCCAGAATACTGTGTGATACAATTGAGCACCTTGTCCAGGATGACCGTGGTGTTAGTAGCAGTGTTATAACTGCCAGAGAGTTTCTAATAGCAAAGTTACTCAAAATAATTGCCTACCCTTCTCTTTTTCCCTGATAGTTGGCTGTGAACATTATCCCAACTCTTACTTTTACTACTACTATTTTAATATGTATTTATTTTAGATCGGTGAGAAGTGCATTTAGAAAACTCTTGGTGGCTCTTAGTTGTCCATGGGCCAAAATCTGAATTGAGAATGTTAATCTAGAGTTGTAAATTTATATGGATTTGAACAAAGTCCAAGGTTTTACTATTTCCTCTCAGTTGTTAGCATTTCTAGGTTCCTTTTCTTTTTTCTCTCTGGTTTCTTTCCTTAGTAATTAAGCTGTTTTTTCTTAGCAACTCATCTGTATTAGATTTTGCTGATAAACCCTGTAGCCAAGAAACTGGAAAATGCTCTATGATAGAGAGGAATAGAAAATTTAGGAAACATAAAGAAAAGAAGGTGAAGAGAAAGAGACATGGTTTGACCATGGTTTTCTCAAGGTAATTCATGTGGTTAATTCAATTAAATACTTATGACACCAGATAACTGTCTTAGAAGTGTATAAAGGGACTTTAACCCTGCATAAATGGTCATAGTTTAGAAGAAAAGGGTAAAGCTTATCCAAGGGATTCAAGGGGCTTTACCTTTGGCTTTTAGAGCTTGTTAACGTGGATGGATTAAGGCTTTTAATCTGTATCTTAGAAACATTTCCAAATATCCATAAACGGGAATCTTAAAAGAATTCTCTACATCCCACATTTTATACACCACACATTTTGCTAATATTTTAAGAGTCTTCTGTTCTTTTTGCAAATAAAGTGCTCATTTTGGCTGTTTTCCAGATACGACAGTTGGTGGACATGCTTCAGTTGATAAAAGGAAATTTTCTCTGCTTATCTACTCTCTCCCGTCTGCCCAAGATAGTGTGTCTGTCAATTGTGACCTGGTTTTGAAATAATTTATTAAATAGAGATGCATGATGTTATTTAAAATTTTGATATGACATTGAATTTTTTGTCCCTTATTATAAGCTCTTGACTAGATTCTCTGGGTAAGGGTTATTGCTCCTGGGATTTTAGAAATTTCCTAACTCCTTCAGTGAATTTGGACTCTGTTCAGTGTCAAGTATGAGTAATGTTTACTCAGGAAATTAAACACATTTGTTTATTCAGAAGATGAAGCATGCTGTATTTTTTTTTTGCCATTAGAACATTATTTTGGAGATATATTAATTTTATAGGTAAGGAGGATGTCATTATTTAGTAGACTTCTTTAAAAAAAGCAATAAATAAATGAATATAAAATGCTTATCTTTGGTAAGAGTTTATTGTTTTCATTAAATATGTTGACATCTCTTCATTGTTTTTGTGTTAAAATTTAATATATGTGCAATAGATAGTAATTTAAGGTTTTTAATTTGTAATCTTTTTTTTGAAGTTGAGAGCGAAGTCTAAACAAATTACATTTATTTTAAGAAGTTTTTTCCTTAAAAATTATTCCCAGGTATCTATCCTAAATCAGTATCTCTGTTTTAGCTTTTTCTCTTGAACTTCAGACATATTATTCCCAATGGCCTTTTGAACGTCTCCTCAACAGAGGTATGAAACTCGAAATTTTCACTATCTTTACCCACAGTTCTGCTCTGCCTTTTGTATGGCTCCTTTGTGTTAGTGGAACCACAGTGCACCATTCGTCTAAGCTAAAAACCCTAGAGCCGTCCTTGACCCTTTCTCTTCTTACTTGCATAAGAGGAATTGTTTTAAAACATGTTATTCTCTGACTTAGAAACCAGTCACTCTCCAGTGCTTAAAGAATGAAGTCCAAACTTTGAAATATCATTTGAGGCCTTTTGTGATTTGGCTCCTTCAAACTTGCCTTATTTTCCAACAGTCTTCTGCAATAGCATCCTCCAACCATACCTGATTCCTGTATTTGACATTGTTAGCAGGAATCATGGGCTTTCCATTGTTGTTCCCCCAGGGTTACCATCCTTCCCTTGTATACTGAGCAAAAGCCCTGTTCATCCTCCTAGACTCAATTCCAGCATAATCATGTCTTCTGGGAAGCTTTGCCTGATCTCTGTCTTCTGTGCATCCCTGTACCTTGTATACATCTCTATTTTTCGCACTTAGAATACTGCATTGTAATTGTTGGCTTGCATGTTTGCCTTCCCACTAGACCCTGAGCTCCTTCAGGCCTGAAACCTTGCCTTAGTTATCTTTTAAAGTGCTGTGTAGATGTTATTACCTTATTCCTGGGACATATAAGGCCTTCAGACAATTATTTGTTGAATAACTAAATAAGTAAATAATTATGAAACAGGGCATACTAATGAAACATAGTTTGGACTATACCTTTTTGGATTGTATCTTTGAGAGAAATTGTTGACTGAGAACATAGGTTTGGTTAGCACTCTCAGTGCTGAGAAAAATTAAGCATTTTTTTTAGAGCACCTATTATGTCCTAGGCACTGTGCTCATTGCCATACATGTGTTAGTTTACATGACAATGAGACTCAGAGAAATTTAGTAACTGGATTAAGTTACTTGACTAAGTATGAAATAGTTGGATTTGGAATCCAGAATTGCCTGACTTAAAAGCTAATATTCTTTCCCCAGTGCTGAAAAATTATCAGCGACGGTGGAGGGGGCACTTTATTTTTATATCTTAAGAGGGAGAAAGAATATAATTTAGTTATGATCTCTTTTCTTGGGAATCCTGCTTGTTGCTCTAAAATTGAGAGACTGTACCAACCAAACATGACATTAAAACTGTTTAACAACTGTTAAGGCACAAACACTGACCAGTCAGATGTACACTGACTGTAAATATCTGGAGAGGCTATGTGGTGCACTCTAGCCCAGTATCAGTCTGGTCTGTGCACAAACTAGTTGGTTAGATCTGTTTAGAAGCTTCATATCTGTAAAGCTGAGAAGATAAGATTTTTCAGCACGGAATTGTGTTGCAGAATTCTTCTACCACCAGATTAATTTATTATATATGCTAAACTAATTAGCATTTATAGTAAGAATGACATTTAAGGAAAACGAAAGGAGATGTAGTAGAATAATGAAACTCTCATTTACATGGTGTACCACCTTTCCTAAGACCCCCGAAAAAGCTTTACTAGTTTGGTGTTTGGTTTCTCATTTATCCATCTGCTTGTTCATTTACTCATTCATTCATTCTGTTTACTTTCATTTTGAGATTGTTGTTTTTGTCAATTCTGAGGACGTTCTATTTTTTTTAAAGCTATAAAATAAGGATAATTGGATTGTAATCAGTCTATGAATTATTTATTTACATATCTGACTTATATATTAAGTTGTAAACCATTATATTAGATTGTGTCAACTCCAGTCTCTTTTCTCCAAACATTATTTCTCCGGTACAATCTAAAATAGTTCACATTTCCATGCATTTGCAAAAACAAAGCCTTCTTCTTCTTGTTATTTATTTCATCTATGCCAACATGATTAGGTTACCTTTGGACCTGATTTCTTTTGGAATTCATATGAAAAGATGTAACATTTAGAGTCACTCATAATCACTGTTCCTCTTCACCCTTTCTTTAGTCAATAGTGGCCATTTGATTCAAACACCTGTTTATCATTTGTTCTCAACCAGTGGCGATTTTACCTGCCAAGGGACACTCAGCAATGTCTGAAGAGATTTTTTGGCATCTAGTGGGCATAAGCCAAGGTGGCAGCAATCCTACAATGCTAAGGGCAGCCATGCCCTACCCCCAACAAAGAATTATCTGGCCCAAAATGTCAATAATGCCAAGGTTGAAAAATCCAGATGAAAAGCACTTTACTCACATTCTAAGACTTATAGTAAAAAGCTCAATAATCAAGTAAAACCTGCCTTAGGCTCAAGCTCATTCTCTCTTCTGCTGTCTGACCTACTGTGTTCCCAGGCCTTTTGTCTGCCTTGACTATTGAGACTTTGCCTTTTTCCCAACAATGCTATAATATACTGGTCCTCAAGTCCTTAGCTTCCTCCCTCCTAAGACACTGCTGCCCCCATTCGGTTCCCAAACTCCCTGGCTTGTTTCTCACTATGGAAAATGGGAAGACTCTAATCTTTTGTTTTCTGGACTTGGATCTCTACACAGTCTGGTCTCCAACCCAGCCCGACCAATCTTAATCTCCTATTTCTCCCTATACCCAGGGTGACAGTATGGTTTGACACTGCATATCAGAGCAGCCTTTAAAAGATCTTCTCCTATCTAACTCTGGAGTCCTGGCATTTAATCTCTTCTTTCTGTAGTCACTTTGGGAGCTGTTGCCTACTTCTAGAACAGCCATTACATAGTCACTGGGAAAAAAAACAAAAAACAAAAAACATGAACCAGTAGCCTATAACTTGAGTTGCAGAGAACATACATTTAGATTGACTAAATTATGAGCTCTTTTCAGTTGCCGAAATATTTACTGAAGTACTGTGTTAGGCACCAGAGGGCAGGAGGATAAAAAAGAAAATTAGAGGATCAATTCAGCATATTCAAGATCTGACTAATAGGGCTTCCACATATGAATCCATGTATCCAAGCTCTTTATTGGTATTCTCTGACACTTACTTTGGACTTGACTTTGGGACTTAATTTGACCAATGAGCAGTAGAAAATTTGACACAAATGTAAAGTACTTTTTTGCTGCCTGTCTGAAACCTTTGTGATTATCATGAGGATATGCTTGAGCTATTCTGCTAAAGGATAAGACTCATGGAACAGGGTTTTGTCTTACTAATTTCATCTTTATTCAGTTAATGGCCAGCCTACCATAAATATGTGGGTGACGCCCAGCCAAGACCAGAAAGAACTGCCTAACAAACTCAGCCAAGATCAGTTGACCAACCTTGCCTCGCTGACTGGTAGAATCCAGAGCAATAATAAATGGTTATTGTTTTAAGCCACTGAATTTTAGGATGGTTTATTAGGTATCTTTATTGTGGCCGTAGACAACTGATACAAATTGAGAACAAGAAAAAGTTCTGAAGGAAATTATCAAAGAAATATTATGAGCAAATTTCCTAGTACTGGAGGATAAAAATCTCTAGTCTGAAAAAGCTTCCCAAGTATCCAGCATAGTGAATGAGAAAAGACTATGACGCCACATCATGTTGAAATTTAAACATCATAGATTTAAATAAAATCCTGAAAGCTTTGTGTAGGCTCTAGACAACAAAAGAAAAACAACCCATAAAAACAAATCACACAGGAATGAATGGAAATCAGAATGAAATCAAACTTTTAGTAGTCATATTGAATTGTAGAAGACAGTGGTGCAAAGCTTTCAAAATTGAGGCGAAATCATTTTCAGCTTGATTTCTTTTTTTCTAATTTATTACATCAACATACATTGAAAACTCCTTCAGACAAGGTTATAATTTTTTCTTTGAATTGTCAAACATTTTCAGCTTGATTTCTTTATTCAGTCAAACTATTAATTAGATATGAAGACAGAATGAAGAAGTACTAAGACATAGAAGGATTAAAGCATTTATATCTTATATGTCCTTTCATAGAAGGCTTCTGGAGGATGAACTCACAAAAAACAAAGGAGAAAATCAATAAAGAGAAAGATAGAGGATGCAGGAAACAGAGAATTCAATATAAGAAGTCAGAGAAAAGAGGTTCCATGAAAATAGCTGTTCATTAGGCTTAGAGAGCAACTAGTCTAGATGGAGGAAAAGGATGGAGGACTAGGAAGGGTTTTGAGAGGAACAAATAGAAGCAATGAAGTAGTTGGTATATTTGAATATTTGAAAAAATCGACAGTTGACAAATGTGTTGTTGGACTTGGAAGAATAGTGATAGTTGAAGGAAAACTAAGCAAATGAAACAAATGATAATTATTACTTTAAGAAAGACGTTTTTCTAAGAATGGAAACAATATTCATTACATTATCTGGCTCAGTAATGAAGAATATTTAGTCATAGTCATGTTTTAAACACTGACTACTGATTTAAATATATATTTATATTGGGAGAGAAAAGTGTGTGTGTGTGTTGTGGGGGAAGTGGAGAGGAAGGCTGATGGTGTAAGAGAGCCAAATTCTCAATTACTCTAATAGAAATTAAAATGATAATCTTGGAAGTTGATCAATCAAGAAATAGCCACATATGCTTCATATTTAGACCAGAACAAACTACTAAAAGAGTTGGAACAGGGATTTATGAGGTATGGGACTAAAGCAAATGTTGGCAGATTTTTTTCTGTTAAGGGCTAGAGAGTAAGTATTTTGGGTTTTATTGGCCAGTTTTTGCTGTTGTAAGAAGAAAGCAGTCATTGACAGTTCATGAATGACTGGACATAACTGTGTTTCAGTAGAACTTCATTTACAAAAACAGAGGATGGGATGGATTTTGCCTGGGGGCTGTAATTTGCTAACGTCTTGACTTCTAGAGGGAGGAGGTGGGACAGGGATAATTTCCCCTTCCTAATTCAAACTCATTTATTGAAATTCCCTGTCTTTCCCCCCTTAAATGGGAGTAAAATATAGAGTAATTTCCCATATTGCCCCTCACGTCAGTCCCCGTTCTCCTTTTTAACTGCTGAGATCCTAGTTTAGACTCTTGCCTGGACTAATGAACTGGTCTCTTAACCCCAATATTTGGGCTCTAAAATATGTGTCTAATTTAATGTTTATTTGTAAAGAGTTTGTGCTGTACATTATCTGAACTAAGTAAGTAACTAAGTCAGTACGTTCTCCAAATATTGACCCTGTGCTGTTTTCCCCTGAATTGTTCTCCCTCTTTAACATCTCAGCTTTTCAAAATTGTATATATATTTCCAAGTTCTACCTGAAATAACTGCTTCCCTAAGAAACTGTTCCTACTTTTCTCTCCACCAGCTTCCAAACCCCATCCAACTAGCCAACCAGAGATGACTTTTCTGTCCTTTGGGAGAGATTGAGTTTTTGGGTCAGTTAGTCCTGAATTTGAATCTATACCCTGCTATATACTTGCTATGTGACCTTGAAAAAATGTTTTTATCCCTGTCTGAGCCTTAATTTTTCTTATCTATAAACATTTCATATGGTTCTTTTTAGTGTTAAAAGTGGCTTAATATTGTTTTCTTCCCTTCTCTTCACTTTTAACACGTAATACCACTCAACCTCACTTTATAGTCATTTGTATATTTCTGTTATCCCCCATCCTTTAGCAGTGTGAACTCAGATTGTATCTTCCTCAACTTAAACATCCTGAAGTATTGCTCAGTAAGCATTGATTGAATTGAATTGAATTAAAGAAATATCTCAGTGTTGATCTTTAGCTGAAGAACTCTGATTTTATAATAAAATAGAGAAATTTTGTATTCTATAGTTTGCCTGCTCCCTAATCCTTGTTACGTGGTCTATTTTTATTAGTTCATGTCTGTTTTCTCCCACATTGCAAAGGAGGTGCAGTGTTGGAGAGGAGAATACAGTGACTTGATTTTTCCTTTGATGGAGACTAAGCCATATGTTTGTATTGAGTCAGCTACTCCAGACTGAATTCTCAATCAGATGGTCAGCAATGTTTAATTGAATTCCCAATATGTGTAAGGCTACATTGGATGCTGTCACTCTAGGGAAGTGTGACCATCTGGAAGAACTTTTCCAGAGAACCAGAATATGAGAATATGTCTCTTTTTTATCTAAATTAAAATGGTACTAATTTTGGCAAAGTAAATAGCTGGCATAAATGCTATCTTTTGCCTCCTCCCTCTCCCTTTTTATCATTCTTTAAATCTACAAGAAAAAGGCATCCTTCTTTTTTAATGTGGCTTGGATGGTGTACTTTTCCCTTTTCTTTCCTTCCTAATTATTGGTAATTTGTGTAAATCTTTTAGCTTTTGTATCCTTTTCTAATTGTCTGTGTGAGGCAAAATCCTAAAATGTGCCACTAAGATAATCCCTAGGACTGTGAATATGATGGCTGTTACTCCCTTGATTACATTAGGTTCTATAGCAAAAGAGATTTTGAGATAAAATTAAGGTTACTAGTCAGTTGACCTTAAGATAGGGAGATTATCTAGATAGGCCTAATATAGTCACATGAACCCTTTAGAAAGTAGTTATCCCAAGTTGGTAGAAGGAGGGGTAGCTAAAGATTCAAAACACAAGAAGGACCCATTTTATTGTTGCTAGCTTGAAGATGGAAGGGAATACATGGAAAGAATGGAGAGCAACTTCCAGCCAATAGTTAGCAAGGAAATGGGGCCTTAGTCTTGTAGTTGCATGGAACTGAATTCTGCAAACAACCTGAATTAGAAAGGAAGTAGGTCCTTCCCCAGAGCCTCTAGTTAAGAGCCCAGTCAAGTTGATACCTTGATTTTATCCTTGTGAAATATTAAATAGAGAATGCAGCTAAGCCCACGTGGACTTCTGACCTACAAAATGGAAGTAATAAGTTTGTGGTAATTTATTATGTAGCAATAGAAAACTAATACAGCGCAGGTCTCCCATATTAAGAAATGAGTTCCATTTCCTGCCCCACTAGTTGTTGTCCTATTTCTTACTTCTAAACTAAACTTTTAAACTAGATTATATAAACTCACTGTCTCAATTTATACACAACTCACTGTTTTCTGAATGCTTCTACTTCTGTCTCTCATGCCCCAAAACAACTTTCTGATGAACTAGCAAACTCTTCCTTACTACACCTAAGGAACTCTTCTGTACTTTCACTTTCTTTGGTGTTTTGTATTGTACATACTTGATTTTCTCTCTTGAAATTCTTTCTTTTTTTTGTAATACTATATGATTCAGTTTTTCCCCCCTTCTTTCTTTGTTCTGGCTCTCTGTTTTCTTCACAAATCTAGTTACCAGTATTGGAATTGAACTCAGGAGCTATTGCAGGGAACCAGAAGAGGTAAATAAAGAAACAGGGATATGAAGGAAACAGTTGGGGCAATCCAACTTAATTTTCCTAGACATCTTTCTTAGTATAAGGCTCTTCCTAAAGAGCCAGATGTGCTCCTTGGCCATTTACCTGTAGACATCATATAGGTATTGCTTCCTAACAAACTGTCCCAAACTCAGTGGCTTAAAAACATTCACTATCATTCATACAAGTGCTGATTTAGGCTGGGCTCAGCTGGGTGGTTTAGGCTTGGTGGTTACGTGGCTCTGCTTCTCATGGTGGATTGTTGCAATATGGGTTGGCTCTGCTGATAGTACTTCATGTATTTCTATCCCCTACCTCTTCTAAATACCCATAGTATTCAGCAGAAATATTTATAGGTGTCATTCTCAAAGTATTTGAGTATACAGTATTTTTTAGATTCATTAATCTAAAACAATCCATGGTAAAGTCCTTCTTAATCCCAAAACAACCCAATGGTGAAGTCCTCAGATGAAGCAGCTCCGAGAGGTCCTGCAGCTTGTGAGAAATCCCATCATATCTGGAAGCCATGTGTCTTGCTTTGAGTCCAACACCCATTCCTCTAAATCACAGGCGACATTTACTTTGCTTCTACGTGTTATTTTTTTATGAATAAAATAAACTGTGGTCTCGATCCCATTAGGAACAACATGAAGACCTGGTTATATCACTGCACTCCTTAAAAACTTCAGTGACTCCTTATTGCCAACCAAATAAAGTAAAAGTTTCCTAGTTTGATTTTCAAATTCTTTCGTGATTTGACTCTAAATAATCTTTCCCCAGCTAACAGATTAAGCTGTATCTTCCTTTCTTCTTTATTTTGTAGGTAAGTTGTTACTTTCTTGCCTCTGTTTGTTATTCATTTATTTAACAAATATTCACTAAATATCTTCTATGTACCAGATACTCTGCTAGGTACTAGAAATACAACGGAAAAAGTGATAGTCTCAGCCCTTCAAAACTTGAAGTCTAGTTGGGAGGAGAGATGTTAAATAAATAATTACACATATGTTATGATCTCATTGCAGTTATGAAGGCTTATGCTGTTGCCTCTTTTTTTTTTTTTCTTTACTGAAACCTACTATGATGCTACACGCTCTAATACTGTCTGTCTTTAAAAGCTCAGTTCACATGCCCCTTCCTTGATGGTGCCTTTCATTATCTCAAGTGGAAGTCATTCTTCAAACTCTGGTTCCACTTTATCTGTATCTTCTGATGACTCACATCACTTTTTGCTTTGTATTATTATGTTTGAATATGCTTTCTCTTACGTGATTTTTATATTGGTAGTTTGAAATTTAAAGCACCTTCAAGTCAATCTTAAATATTTCAGTGTATTTCTCATAGCAAATTGGATGCATTAAGAAAGTTGTATTGTGGATTAGTCTTCTCAAGATTTTATTCTAAGTATCACTTTTTTTAAAGGAATTATTAAACTTGAGACATATCTAGTAGTTAGTATTAGAACACTTAGTTTCCAATTAAGTTTGCCAGTAATCATATGCTTTAGGTCAATCACTGAATTGTAAAATAATAATTTTTCTAAGTTTCTTTTATTTACTACATTGCCTCATTTAATCACCATAACAGGTCCATCAAGTAGATTTGGGAATCTCTGTTAATGCAGTTGCAGTTTGGAGAAGACAAGAATACAATTTAAGTATATGATATAAAGAGAAAATACAAGTAATCTTAATTGAGACACGATTCTTGGGTTTATCAGTTTCGCCAAATTTCTCTGCTAGTTTTTTCCTTCTACATTTTAATAACTCAAATACAATTTTAATTTTTATATGGTATCCTGATTTCATATAATAAAATCATTATATATTTCATTAATTTATTTAGGAGATTAAAAACAATTATAGCATCAATTCAGTATGCTTTAAATCATTATGCTTGTAGTGGTTATGCAGTCCTGACTACTTACACTGTCTCTTCTCTCCTCTCTTGATTTTTCTGATAAAACCTGTCAGACAATGGGAAGCTTTGTTATGCCTAAGTCAAAGGACTTTAGTTTTCTTCATGGCACTTATTCCTGCAAGGCTGGAATTTACAACAGTGATCTAATTAGCAATATGTGATTTCCACTCACCTAATCTGACTATGTAGATGGGCCAAATACAGTTCACAGATCTTCTGACTTTGACATAACTCCAGGGTATTTAAGTGTTAAGTCTCAAACAGATAATTATGAGATAATTATATTTTAATGTATGTGTTTATAAAATTCAAACCTATGAGATTGTTTCATGTAAATTTGGTTGAGCAACATAAATGACAGAAGTATTATTCTTAAAAGCCATTTACTTTCAGCCTAATGTAAGTGGTTTAGATAATTTGTATGCCAACTTAGGTTGGCACCAAGGCAGTCATTAGTTTATTGCTAATCCCTGCACACCAGCATTTCAGCTGTTGTGGTTTGTAATATCACCAAAGGTCAAAAGAGGGTCTAATGGGAGTTTTTTTCTTGCTTTTTTTATGTAGGCTGTGATACATTTACTCTCTGTATTATTTCTGTGCCATTAGAATGGTAAACTGTTTTGCAGAATATTTAGGCAATTTTTACAAGGTATAGCATATAGTGAAGTACACAGATCCTGTGTACAATTCATTGAACCCAAGTCAAGATAGAGAACATTTCCAATACTCATAAACTGCCTTATGCCCTTTCCCAGTTAATGGGCAACCCTTGAGAGGTAACTACTGTTAAGACTTCTGTCTTCATATTAGTTTTGACTTTGTTTTTGAAATTTTAATTAGTCTTTTTTGTTTAGCTTCTTTTACTAATTTTTGAGATCTCTGCCTGGTGTTGCAAATAGTAGTAGTTCTTCTTTTTAGTTGAAATATAGTCAGTGTACAATGTTGTGTCAATTTCTGGGGTACAGCACAGTGAGTAGTAGTTACTTTTAACTGTTGTGTAATTTTATTGTATAAATATACCACAGTTCATCCATTTCACTGTTGGTGAAGAACTGAGTTGTTTATGGATTTGGGCCATTATGAATAGTGCTCCTATGAAAATCCTCTGTGTTTTGGTGTGTGTGTATACACATATATATGCATTTCTGTTGGTTATAAACGTAGTAGAATTTCTGGTCTACAGAGTAGGCATACTTTTAGTTTTACTAAATATTGCCAATTAGCTTTTCATAAAGTTTGTACAAATCTACATTCTCCAAAGCAATGTACAAAGTGTCAGTACTCCACAGCCTTGATGACACTTGATATTGTCAACTTTTTGAATTTTAGTTATACTGGTGGGTGTGTTATGGTATCTCATTGTATTTTAATTTGTATTACCCGGATAAGTGATGATGTTGAGCACCTTTACATTTACATTACACCTATACTTATTGGTCATTTGGATATCCTCTTTTATGAAATGCCTATCATGTTTGTTTCAGTTATTTGTTGCTGCTTAAACCAACAACAGTTTATTTTTCACAATTATATGGGTTGGCTGGGAATTTCCTCTCCTGATTTTGTCTGGATCATTCATGCAGCTACATACATCTGGGTGGCCTCTTGGGCTAGAAGGCCCAAGATGGCCTCACTCACTTGTCTATCAGTTGGTGTTGTCTATGGCTAGGACACCTTGGTTTTCTTTCCTATGACCTTTCATTCTCCAGTAAACTAATACAGCTTCTTTACATAGCAGTCTCAGGCTAGTGTTCCAAGAGGGAAAAGTGGAAGCTGCAAGATCTTTTAAGAATAAGCCTTGGAAGTTACATAACATACTTCCCTCACATTATTTTGATCAATGTAAATTTTGAGCAGCCCAGATTCGAGGTATGGAGGAGTAGACTCCACTTCTTGATTGAAGGAGCAGCTGTCACATTGCAAAGGGTTGTACTTAGCAGAATAGGAGGAATTTGTAGCTATATGTTACAAATTCCCAAAGAGTCTTTTGCCTATTTTTTTTATTGGGTTATTTTATTGATTTACAGGAAGGAACTCTTTAATATATGTGTTATGAATGTTTTCTGTCTATCTGTAGTTGGTTTTCTGCTTTTTAACGGTGTGTTTTGATATATAGAAGTTTTAATTTTAATGAACTCTAATTCGCCAGGCTTTTCCTTCATAGTAATACTTTTGTATCTGATTTTGCCAGAGCTTTAGTAATTCATTTTAAATAATAGTGCTTGTAGGGCAAGGAAAAGAATATCATTATCTATGATAAAGCCATTTAATCTCTTACTTCCATTCATTTATTCATTTAGCAAACTGTTGTTGGGTATTAATCAGGAAGTCAAGTACTTTGAAATATGTATTTAAAAAAGAGTTAAGACTTTGTTAGTTTCATGATCTTTGATGAAAACTAGTATGTCTGGAACAGTTTTTTGAGTTGATTACCACATTCTGGGAAGTAGACCTAGTTAAAATAGTAGATCTCAAAACAGAATTTAATCTGAGATATTTTGAAACTGCTTTGGGCAAGTATAGAATAGACTTATAAACAAATTCTTGTACCTGTGGGAGCTGAGCATTAGTTATTCTTTAAATTTTACATATCCTTTAAATTTTAAAGTTTAATTCTTTAAAAATAAACTTTCCTGTCTTGATTCTGTGCCAGTTCTTACTGAAATTCTCCTTTCAGAGAGGTCTTCCCATCCCCATTCTCTTATAGTATATTGTTTATATCTATATTACTATCTTATTCTAGTTTGTCTTGTTTGTTATTAGAGTTATTTCTGTTTTTTCTAGCCTTTAAGATTGTTATTCACAATTAACAAAACTATATGAATGATTATCAGATGCACTGAGTATTGGCCTCATGTTGGTCAATTAAGTGATTCCTACCTGGAGGATATGGAGTCTACTGAGAGATAATGTAAATAAATATGTAGCATAGCAAGTGCTGTGATAGAAAAAGTAGAGAATACTATAGGAATGCTTAGAAAGGGTCCCTACCCCATTCTTGGATGTTAAGAGGAAGACTTTTTTGAAGAAGTGACATCCAAGCTAAGACCACTAGCTAAGCATCAAGGTAAGTGGACTAGATCATGTGGGACCATATAAATTATATCAAAGGAATTTGACTTTATTCTAAGAATAATGGGAAGCCACTGAAGGAGAGTGACATTATCATGATTGTTTTCCTTACTACTATTGCATAACAAATTATGTACAATTTATAAGATCAAAGCAGCTATTTTATATTGCTCATGTTTTCGTGGGCCAGTAATTTTTTGTTGGGCAGTGATCTGTCTACTGAGAAGTCCTCTTTTGGAGTCTCTCACTCAGTTGCAGTGGATGTCATCTGGGGCTAAAGCTGTATGAAGGTTCAAGTGGGCTTGGTATCTGATCTGGCTCACTCAAATGGCTGGTGTTGATGCTGGCTATTGGTGAGCACTCAGCTTTGATACTGGCCAGAGCAACTACATGTGGCCTCTCCAGCATGGTATTTTTAGGATAGTCAGACTTTTATACATGGAGACAGGCTTTGCTCAGAGCAAGTGTCTCAAGAGAATCAAATAGAAACTCCATGGCCTTCCCTGAGTAAGCCTTGAAAGTTATAATAGTGTCACTTGTGCTGCTTTTTATTGTTACAAGCTAGTCACTAAAACTGGCCTGAATTGAAAGGGAGGGGATATGGACTTTATCTCTTGATGAGAGAATTGTCAAAATTTTGCAGACATGTTTTAAAGCTATTACAGTCTTTCCTCTGGTCACAAATTATTTATAATTCTCTCAAATGCAAAATTCATTCTCTCCCAAGTACTCCTCCACTCCAAAGGCTTATCTATTCTGGCAGGATCTTAGGATCTGATCATCTAAATCACTATTCTGGCAGGATCTTAGGATCTGATCATCTAAATCAACTCCATGTGTGCATGAGGTTCCTAATGTTCAGTTCCTCAGGTATGATCACTGTGAACCAAAAAGGTAAGTTCTCTCTCTCCACATAGCCACTATACAGTAGTGATGCAGGAATAGGATAAATCATGATAGACATTCCTATTGTAAAAGGGGAGAAATGAATGGTACTTAGCAATTTTGAAATCCAGCTGTCCATGTGATGCCATTTTCTTGATTAGGACTCAGTACTGCTTATTAGGAATTGTTCTTGGTTGTTCTTCGTTCTGCTCTTTGGGTTCTTGATTCTTCCTTCTGAATCATTCTTTTTTTTTTTTCCTTAAGAAATGACCTCTTTTTACAGTTGGATAGATTTCTCAGCCTACCTCTTACCCATAGAAAGTTGGGTGTCCAAAGTCCTCATTTCATTTTGTACTTTTTCCCATCCATTTCAGTTTAAGCTGGGAATACGTTTGTTAATATAGTTCCCTTAGAAGTTTTGTGGTCTTTCTGTGGATGTTGTTTACTCTGTTAGACAAAAGTCACTACCATAAACCTTATAAACCTTATCAAGCCTGGTTCATCTTTATCTTGGGGTTATCTGTGAGGCTGCTGAAGGACGTGACTAATACCACAGTTTTAGATTTTTGTTAGAGCACTTCTTGTAGTAAAATCCTGTTTTGGTTACTACTATTGCCTTCCAAATTACCCAAAACTTAATTGTTTAAAATAACATTTTGCTTTGCTCACAATTTTGTGGATCATGTGGTTGCAGTCAGATATTGGCTGTGGACATCTGCAGTCTCAAGTGGGTTGGTTGACCAAGGTGGTTTACTTACATGCTGGCAGCAGGTGTTGTCAGGTGGGTGCTAGACTGAGCTGTTGCTTGAAATGCTTACATGTAGTCTCTTCAACGTGGCAGTATCAAAGTACTTGGATTTCTTATGTGGCCTCAGAGTGAGTGTTTCAAGAGACCTAAGTAAAGTTGTCTGGCCTTTTCTGACCTAGCCTCAGAAATCACAGTGTCACCTCTGTTGTATTCGCATAGTTACAAGCAACTTACCAAGGCTGACCTAATTCAGGGGGAGGGCACATAGATCCTACCTCTCAATAGAAGGAGTGTCAAAGAATTTACAGATTGTTTTATTTTTTTATAAGATATTAAATATAGTTCCCTGTGCTATACAGTGTGACCTTGTTGTGTATCTATTTTATATTTTTATGCAGACTGTTTCAAACCCTCCACAGTTACTATAATCATAGCATATATTTATTGAATGTTTTTACTGTATCAGGTATTTTGATAAGCGCTTTACATGAATTACCTTATTTACTCCTTACCACAACTTTATGAATCTTTTTACTATTTTTTAACCATTCTGTAGGTAAAGAAATGAAACTTGGAGAGGTTAAATAACTTGCCCACGGTCACACAGCCAGTAAATGATAGAGTCTAGACTCATACTCAGTTCTCTCTGACCCAAGAGTCCATAGACTTAACCATCACTAAGCTAGCAATTTATTATAATTGGAACAGTATTGTGTTTTAGATAGATCATTCCTGGAAGCAGGGAGACAAGTTAGGAGCTGTTACTACCATTAGCTGCTTGTTTTATCTGTATTCATACAAAGTAAGCAACAGAAGGAGTGGAAAAGTAGGAGAGGAAAGGATATGTATTATTAAATATTGCAGGAAAAAATACAGCATTTTTGTTTAGAAAGAATTTCTGTGGGTCTAATGATTTTCAATAACTATTTGTTGTTGGTTTAAATTATTGACCATCTTAATTTTTCATCATTTGTTGTCTACCATAGTATCTCTGTTCATTCAGGGAGTCACATGAATCCTTAGGTCGAAGCTAGTACATGCTCTTGGTAATTTAAAGACAGAATAAAAATTATTAGGCTTTCTTCCTTCTCTACCAAAGGCACATTTTCCAGCTGCTTATTAGACTTGAGAAAGATTTGAGTTGTGGGGGTCATCTGAGATTTTTCTGTCAGCAGTTGGCAAACTATGGGCTGTGGTTTAAATCCAGCCTATAGCTTGCTTTTTATAAATAACATTTTACTAGAACACAGCCATACCCATTCATTTATGTATTGTCTATGGCTGCTTTCACGCCATGATGTTGGATAGCTCTTGAAGAGGCTATGTGGCCTGCCAAACCTAAAATATTTACTATCTGGCACTTCACAGGAAAAATTTACATGAATTACCTTATTTACTCCTTACCACAACTTTATGAATTTTTTAAAACTATTTTTTAACCATTCTGTAGATAAGGAGCCTATCTTATGTAATTTGGAGCCTATTTAGGTCATTCTGTTGAATATGAGATGCTTAATACAGGTCATAGTGCAGTCTTGGGGCAGACTGGCCAGCCATATTATTGTATGTTTTAGTAGCAGAGATACATTATTAAGTCAATTATTGGTACATATTATAGGTGTAAAAAAGCAGAGATCCAGAGGCCTCTTGAAGGAATTACAGCAAATAGGATAGAATAACCATTTTAGGGTGAGGCCTCTCTACTTGTTTTGTACTGTGGGCTGAATGTTCATGAGTTTGGTCCATGAGGTGTTTACTCATAACTGGAAGTAGAATGTGAGAGACTAGTGTGTGACTCTTGTCTCTGACTGAGGCAAGAATAGAGATCTATAGGTTATCCTTAATTTACTCTGCTTTTTTCCCCTCGGAAGCCTTAAAATGTTTTTGTTTTATTTTCCACCTCTGTATGCTGGTTTTAAACATTGTCACATTAGTGCCTCTTTGTATCCAGGAGTTATGCTGGTTTACATTTTTGTACATTTCATTTATTCTCATGCCCTATTTAGAACATTGTTGTTTCAGCCATAGGTCTGACCCAGATGTTCACACACAGCATCCAGAGAGAGATACCTCCAGGCACCGTGGGAGCATAGCCGAGTTATGCTTTGCATACTCATCTCTGGGCATGTTCTCAAGCTTTATTTAGAGTAAATGTATATTCTTTCCAATGATTTTGCTTTTATTTCCTCAATTTTGAAAATGTGATTATGCATTTGCTAATGTTACAGGAATGATTTTCTCAGACAGCCTTGAATATTTTATCTGCCTAAATTGTCAATGAAAGTACTTCTTAACTGTTAATGATTTGCAAAAAGCCTTTTTTTTATTGTGTGTAATTAAAGGAAATGAAAATAACTCTCTTAAATATGCAGTAAGTTAATTTAATTAGCTGCCCATTTGGAAATACATTATTGATTCACTTTTCCTATGCATAGAAAAATTAAATGAAATAACGTAGTGAATCTTCTTTTACAAAGGAGAGGGCTGTATTACTCTAAGCATATATTTTGTCACACATTCTGTGTTTTACAAGTAACTAAGTGAATTTACTCTTTAAAAAGTGAGCATTAAGTAAGAACAGTGACAGTTGAGTGCTTTTTCTTTCTCACTGTTGAATAATAAAGAAAAATAAATCTTGTTAATTGTTTTTAGTTACATTTATGATCCTAATAAAATTGTACTAATACATCACTTCTATTTCTTGTGGAAATATTTCCACTACAATGAGCCTATGATGATGGGACTTCTGAAAGAATGATGCTAAGAACCTTCAGATGGTATGTAGGCTAGCCCTAGTTATGTATAATGAATGTGTGTCCCCAAACGGGTTTATTGTCATTTTTAAAAAGATGGCTAAAAAAAAGAGGTATATATGTGAGGTGACGGATGTGTTAATTAACTTGATTGTGGGAATCCTTTTACAGTGTCTATGTGTATCTAATCACCATGCTGTACAGTTTAAATTTTACAATTTTATTTATCAATTGTACCTTAATAAAGCTACAATAAGGTGGCTTTTAGATATGAAAGAAGATAGCTATATTTTAGTAGGAGATATTTAGTTTTACTTTCTTTGACTAAGTGGGAGTGACAGTTTTCTGCTACACCTTAAACTTGTCCTCTACCAACCTCTGTGGTGCCCCCTAGACCCTTCAGATTTTCCATTCACACCTAATAAGCCTGGTGGCTCATTCTGATCATTTAGTCAGGAATGGAAGCTGCTTGCTCTCTGAGGATGTACAAGGTAAGACTATACAGCTAATCTTTAGTTTTTGATCTGTTGAATCAGGTAGCCAGCCATTCTGGCAATATTGGCAACAAATTAGAGCTTGAGTCGTATGAAAGAGTGTGACTAATTCTGTTGTGTCGGCTGGGAGTTTCATGTTGCCGGTGGTGATCTGATGTTTAGAATATTTGCATTTACCTTTTATGATATGTGGACTATTTGAATTAGGTAAGATGGAAGGTGTATTGCTATCTATTGCTCTGTAAAAATATCACCATAACCTTAGTGGTTTAAAACAACATGCATTTGTGGTCACACAGTTTCTGTGGACCAGGAGTCTGGGTATAGCTTGCCTGAGTCCTCTGCTAAAGGTCTCACAAAGCTTCTATTGAGTTGTTTGCCAGGACTTAGCTCTCAACTGAAGCTTGACTCTGAAAGGCACTGTTTCCAAGGTTACTCAGATTGTTGGTTCCTTGTGGTTATAGGACTCAGGGTTTCAGTTTCATGCTGGCTCTCAGCTGGGGGCTAGCTTCAGGTCCTAGAAGCTTCCTGCAATTCATGGTCACATGGCATTCTCCACCATGGCCATTTAGTTACTCAAAGCCAGCAAAGGAGAGAATCTCCCTTAAAATGGGTACTACAATCTTATGTAACATACTCATATAATCATATACAGGTGATCACTGACATCCTGTCACCTTTGCGAAATTCTTTGGGTTAGAAACAAGTCCCTGCCCAAATTCAAGGGCAGGAGTTTTAAGAGGGGGATCATGGATCACCTTAAGAGTGTCTGTTACAGAAGAGAAAAGAAAATTGGGTTGACCTTGCTCTCAGGATTTTCTTTTCACTTATTAAATAACTTGAAGGCAGGATTCATGTTTGAGTCACCCTGAATAGATTAGAACCACATGAACAAATATTTCTGAATTGGAAATTATTGTTATTAGGTTCACCCTTTCTGTCTTCTGTGGTAATCCCTCTGCTACTCTCTTGGCAGAGTGGTTATAGTGTGAGGGGTCTTACGGGAGATGGGCTTGCAATAGTATGAGGGATTTTCATTCAGTTTATTTAAGAATTTGTGAAAATGTAGTTCTTTGAACCAAATATTTATTACCTGTTCCCATGATGCTATTGGGCAAATGATGCTCATAACATTTCTTGATGTTCTGAAAAATTAAGACACTAGAAACTCTAATTTATCTAATCAGTGAACATGATTCTGGAGCCTTATATTTTGTTAACGTTTTTACTAACTTGTTTACCTCTTAGCACCTAGCTATTTCAACTGACTTATTAGAAGTATTGGCTGCTTCCAAGCTTCCTTGTCCTCTCTTACCCATTCTTGGAGTATCTGATCCTCTTTCGTAATTGGTGAGATTAGCATGAGTGCAGAAGAAAAGTTACCTGGAACTATGATCCTGGTGGGATGAAAACCCCTCATGACTAAGTTCTTATCAAGTTTGTTTTTAAAGTGCGTATGTGTGTTTTCTTCTTCTTCCTCTTTCATGCTATCTTTAATCACAGTTGTGCTGGCTAGCACATTATTTAGGAAAATATAGAGATTAGAGAAATTAGCTATAAAAACCATTGTTAGCAGCTTTATAAAATAGTAGATGGTTAGAGACTGAATTTGATTGAATTTGCGTGCTGAAGACTATAAGTTTATCTCTGAATTTTAGTTATGCAAGCCATCATCTTTCCTATTTCATAAGATTAGGCTAGCACGGGATAACATTGATCTTGTTGAAGAGGAAATTGGGAGTAGTTTATTTTTCATATGACCTGTGTGTTAATAACTACTTCATAATTAAATGCTTTCTCTGTAACAGGGATCCTATGATGTGTAAAAAAATAATAAATTTCAGCCTTCATCCAACTGAGTTTAAGGAAATACTAAATTTAAAACTTTAGATACTGAGAAGATACTTATTAATGACCTCATTTTGTAAATATGTATGATTTTCTTGAAAGATTCAGTGATTATAGTATTTTACAGTATTTTAATTATAGTATTATATCATTTTAATATAGTATTTTTAATGGGACTGCATAGTGTTCATCAGAGAACGTGGAACTCATTATAGTTTGTAATTTTGCTTTCTAATTTAATAAGTCCTTTGTATACATAAACAAAGAGACATTATTCCTGGGTAACCTTTACATTTTAATGTAATGTTTAGGGCAAATATTGAACAATATCAATTTATGGAAATTTACCAATTTATCAAGTGCTTATATAAACCACTTGAAGTTTGTTAGTTCAGTTACATAAATTTCCGTAATGATTTGCACACAGTAGGGCTTTACTGTATCTTCTTTGATTGCAGCTGACTGAAACCAGATTCAAACCAGCTTAGGCCAAAAGGGAATTTATTTACTGATGTGACTGAGAGAGAGAGAGAGGCAGGGTGAGGCTAAGCTTCAGGAATGAATGGGACAAGGCAGTTGGGTATTCTTAGCAGGGCTCTTTTTTCAGCTCTTGTCTCTGCTTCAGTGTGTTTGCTTCATTCTCTTAGGCCTGATTACTGCAAATGGCTGCTGGCAGAAAGGGACTTCAATCAGCGCTCAGTTTTTAAATAAAAAAAAAAATCTCGTATACATATATAGCCTGTTATTGGCCCAGATTGGATCAGATGTCCCTCCCTCCCCACTAGCCAACCTGTGGCCTAGACAGTAGGAAGGATTTTCAAGAAGATGCAAGTTCATATTCTAACTACGTAATTACAGAGATCAGGCAGGAGTATTTTCTAGTAGTTGATGGGATAGGGGAATGGGAGAGATGAAAGGGGACAATAACACAATACTTCTCGAAATAAGGAAGAAAGGAAAATGTCTGGAGCATGTATAGCTGTTTAGGAAAGATGCTTTATCAGGAATAAATAGGAGATTGCCAGGGTTCTCCAGAGAAACAGAATCAAAAGCATGATATGTATATCATATCATATATATATGTATATTTATTTAATCCAAGAAATTGGCTCACATGATTATGGAGGCTGACAAGTCTCAAAATCTGCAGTGATGGGTCAACAAGCTAGAGACCCAGGAGAACTGACAGTGTCATTCTAGTATGAAGTCCAGAAGGCTAGACCCAGGAAGAGCTAGTGTTTCCACTTGAGTCAAAAGTAGGAGAAAACCTGGTCCATGTGCTTAAAAAAAAAAAAGTAGGAGAAAATTGATACTCCTGTTTGAAGTCAGTCAAGCTGGAGTAATTCTCTCTTACTTAGGGGAGGGTCAGCCTTTTTGTTTTATTCAGACCCTTAACTGATTGTATGAGGCCCACCCACATTAAAGAGAGCAGGCTACTTTACTCAGTCTACTCATTTATATGTTAATCTCATTCAAAAGCATCCTCACAGAAATACCCAGAAAAATGTTTGATGGAATCTCTGGGCATGCTAAGGCCCAGTGAAGTTGACATATAAAATGAACCATCACAAGGTGGTGCCTGATAGAATATGGGGCGAGGTGTATTTTGTACTTCATTGTTCTAATACAGAGCAAGTTAAAATTATACTGATAAACATTAGGTATATAAATTGGCAAGCCTGATTTTTCTGAATATTCTTCATTCTTATTGAGCCATAACCCTCTATCTTTCTGTAAAATGGGAAGATATCTGGATTGTGAAATAGGGTATTTAAACAACCAACCTTGTGATCAATAAAACTGGCCTAAAAAGTACTTAAAAGTCATCCATGTAGATATGAGGTTATAAATCTTCAAAAATACAACTCTCGAGTTAAAGATGTAGTTGAAAATTTATTTAAATGTTAGATATAACTAGAGAATATTTTAGTATCTGAAAAGTTAAAGCCACCTTTACCACTGGAAGAAAAGAGTACCTGTTAGATGAGAATTCTTTGCATTAACTTTGTATCAGGTTTTCAGAAATAAATCTTTTCTGGTTTTTTTTATTTGATAAATAAAATCAGTTTGTTTAAAGTCATTTACTGTTTTCTTAATGGGCTGATCAGCCGTGCTGCTTTAGGACACTCTTTTGACAGAGCTTAACATTCTGCCATCAAGCACAGGAGAAATGTTTATAAAGTTTAGCTCCAATATCACAAAGCAGAAAAACAAAGGGTGGATTTGGAGCCAAGACACAATAAATTGATAGCTAGCACACCCCAGAAACAATATTTATTTCAAATTTTTGGCTTAGGATTCCTTGACTGTGTGGATAGTATAAATTTAAAGCTGAAAGATTTGAGGGTTGGTCATAGTTAAGAATTCTCAGGGAAATTTTTTCATTCTTCCCAGAGCCCAGGCTGAAGCAAGTTTCTTTTCATCTTCTTATATGCTAGTGATACCCAGGCAGGTAGCGCTTTGAATCTACCAACTTTCTACAGAGATTTGGATCTCATCTGGCCAAAGGCTGTAAAGACCCAAGCTCGCTAGTTACCTAATTGGAAAACCTCCCTAAGGTAACTATTTCCAAGCATATTGCTCTGGTTAGCAGTTTCATTTTGTTTTTGGCCCTTAGGGATTTCATTTACATTCTTTTGAGCTCCTACATCCAGTTTTCTATCTACACAGGGCTTTATTTATTTTCTTTTCCTTCTGATCCGGTGTAAGCCTTCCTCCAGTCACCCTCCCACCCTTTGTCGTCACCTTCAATGGCATTTATTATAGGTTCTGAGGATACAACGAAACAGACAAATCACGTGTTACTATGGAATTCATCTTTTTAAAGGAGAAAGAAAATATATATACTATATCAGGTGATGATAAATGCTATGAAGAACAGTGAACTGGGATAAAGAATGAAGTAATGGAGGTGCTCTTTCACATGGATTAGGTTAGACCTTGCTGATAGAATATTGGTAGTGTAATGTCAAAGTCTGTCAATGTTAATTATACATTTGTATAATGAACAGTTCATCATGGTGTCCTAAGCTATGTTAACTCAAAGACTGAGCTAAGAAATTAGATATTCCTGCAATAACTCAAATATTAATGTTAAGTTTTAAAAAGATAATGGGGAAATATTCTGAGAGCAATTCTTTGAGTACTGTCAGTCTTTAATAGTTCCTATTAGAAATGCTGCCAGTGTTGAATAATAAATGAATCTATAAGATGATACACCAAGCAGTCCTTCTGACATGCATTATAAACTCATCTTTTCCCAGAGTCTGTTGCTTCTCCTGTACACACTATCTCTGTTAATGGTGCATCACCATTCATCTTGTTGCTTATACCATTTGTTTGCTTTTCCTTCATTTAACATTCATTTAAGTACCTGCTTGTGTTAGGTACTGAGAATCAGGGCAGGAACTAGGGTGAGGTAACTGAGGTACTTGCCTTGTATATAAAATTTAAGAGGGTGCCAAAAAACCTCAGTAATTGTAATAAATAATATTTTAATGTAATACTTTAAAAAATCAATGTATGTAAAAAAAATTCCATGATGAATGAAATACCAAACTTAAATAAAGAAGGGATTCAGTCTTGCCCTGCTGTGAATACAAAAATGAGTGCCACACTTTTCCTCACCTTAGTTCTGGCCCTGCTGACCATATAAGGGGGATAAACTGTAATGTGGCCATTAATGAGTTTACCAGTAGGGGAGAGATGCATGTGAAAAAGTAAGTACAAAAATGAGGGATGTTGAGGGTGGGGGAGTATATATTTGTGGGTGGGGAGGGCTGTGTGAACTCTCTGTATTTTCTGCTCAATTCTGCTGTGAACCTGAAACTGCTCTAAAAAGATAAAGTCTATTAATAAAAAAGAAAAGTCCACTAAGGTAGAAATAATATAGGGGTTCAAAGCAGATATTTCTGCATGAGGGGATATAGGAATTAGTAAAGAACCTGAGTCATCCTAGACATTTCTTTGTCTCGTAGTTTTATCAAGTTTTGGCCTCCTTTTAAAACCTCTCTTGAATATATCCTTTTCTTTTCTCTAAACCCATCATTAATGCTATTTCCTTAGCTTTTTTCTCTCCTGGATTGCTCCTAACTGGCCTACTTCCAGAAAGACTGTTAAAACACAGATCTTATCACAGTCCTCTCCTATTTAAAATCCTTTAATAATTATCAGTCACCTTCATTATAAAAGCCTGGCATCCAAAGCATTTAGTGGTCCCAGCTCTGCCTTTATCTTGGCATTCTCCTTGGATTTAGACTTATGAAACTCTGTATGGTTCTCCAAATGGCTTGCATATGCCATTTCCTCTTCTTTGAGAGCTTGTGCTTCTCTTTTTCTCCCAGCTAAATTCATACAGACATTGCCACCCCAGGGGCTATGGTTTACATGTATGTATCTCTGGTACCTAACACATACAGGGAGTTAATATTTTAAAAATATCTAGATCAGCCTTGGGGAGAAAGAGTCCATACTTTTGTGCCCATGCACAGCTTCCATCCCTGCCACTATGTTCACTGTGTAAGCATTGAAGTGTCCCAAGATAGAAGCTGCCTGACATTCACTGGATGAGACATCTTTTCCACCTGGGTGTTCAGTTCTTCTTCTATTATAGATGCTCATTTGGGTATTTACACTTTGTGTCTATTCCTATAGAGTCATCTGCATGCCCCTTCTATAGACCTCTTTGTATTTGGTCACCCATCATTGTTACTTCCAGACTTCTGATCAGTTAGCAGAGCCATTGGTCACTGCCCAAGAGTTCATATATATCCTTACCTTAAACCACTTCTCTCTCATGCAAAGATGGTGAAGCTCTGCCTGATGGTGGAATTTTCTCTCACCACTGTCCTTTAGAATAGTGCTACTCAAACTGACCATGTGAAGGACTTTTGTTTTCAGTCATCATCATTGATCCTTGTGTAAAATATAAAACCACACACTTCTTTATTGCAATATTGTCACATTGTTATAATGTTTTCCAATGTGTACTCTCCCTATTTATACTTGTGTATATATCTTACTGTGGAATGATGAAAAACAGTTTGTGAGCTAGCTTTAGTCTGTGACCACATTTTAAGTAACACTGCGGTAGTACTGCATGGGGCTATAGTATGATAGCAGTTTTTATCTTGTACCAGCGTATCGAGCTGATCCATTCATGAGCTATTTTGCAGGAGGCACTCTTTGAGAGCTGCACAAATCTTTGTTATTTCACTCAGATACTTTGTTCCTTCTGATTTATTATCTTGAAGAGGGCAAGTGGAAGTGATATCAGGGGCCTCCTTTGTCCCTTTCTATTGTAATGGCTCTTATTTCACAGGTAGAGAACCAGTGTTTGGTTCTAGCCACTGCTAAATATGTACATCCCATCTGTACTCAGGGACCAGGTACATAACCAGATATTGGGTCTGCCATTGGGCCAACTGTGAGATGGACTTGGGCTAGGACTCCATTTATTGTCTGGCCTCTGTATGTTCCCACTCTAACTGGATGGCCATAAAGGTATCTTGAGTACTCTGGTTTCAATGTTAGCTTAAGTCCTATATCCAACAGTACCTGGAAGGATTGGGTATTACTCTGTCACCAATGCTGAGCTACTCTGGACTAATCATGTCCCTTCAAAATTCATATGTTGAAGTACTAAATCCTAGTACTTCATAATATGACCTTATTGAAAATAAGGTAGATTTCCAGGCAAGAAATCCTTCCATTTCTTTGTGTCATTTCAGTTTTCAGAGTGTAGATATCCTCCTTGGTTAGGTTTATCTCTAGGTATTTTGTTGCTTTTGAGTAATGGAAATGTTTATGCTGGTTATAAAATTCTGGTTTTTGAAGTGAAAAAAAAAAGTGAATGAAGGGCCGCAAATGGCAAAATACCCTTCTTTCTTATGGGTGAGTTGTATTCCGCTACATACATATATGCTGCATGCATCTTCATTATCTATTCAACTATTGATATGCACTTAGGATGCCTCCATACTTTGGCAATTATAAATAATGTTGCTGTTAATACTAGAGTGTATGTATCTTTTTTAACTAATTCTTATTTTGTGGTTGGCTTTATTCCTTTGATAACTATGTAAGTTTAAAAAACTAAAGCTCTAAACGTTCTTGGAAACAATGAACAGTACATATATGTAAATTAAAAAGTATATGTGCAGTAAAAAAAAAAAAGAAATGAGCTATAAAGCCATACAAGACATGGAAGAAACTTAAAAGACATTACTAAATGAAAGAAGCCAGTCTGATAAGGCTATAAACTGTACAGTTCCAACCAAATGACATTCTAGAAAAGGCTCAGCTTACAGAAACAATAAAAAGATAGTGATTTCCAGGGGTTTGGGGAGAGGGAGGGAGGGAAGGATGAACAGATGTTGCACAAGGGATTTTTAGGGCAATGAAATTATTCTGTATGATACTATAGTGGTAGCTACATGTCATTAGGCATTTGTCAAACCCATAGAATGTACAACATCAAGAGTAAACCCTAATAAGAGTTAACTATGGACTTTGGCTGATAATAATGTGTCCACGTTGGTTCATCTATTGTACCAAATATGCCACACCGATGAGGGATGTTGAGGGTAGGGGAGTATATATGTGTGGAGGGGAGGGTTATGTGCAAACTCTCTTGTTATTTTCTGCTCAATCCTGCTGTGAACCTGAAACTGCTCTAAAAAAAAATAAAGTCTGTTAATTAAAAAAAAAAAAAAGGTCATGGAAGACATAATTAGTTAAGGTGAGGCCATACTGGAGTAGGTTCAGCCCCTAATCCAACATGATTGGTTCTTACAAAAAGGAAAAATTTGAACATGAAAAACACAGGAAAATGCTGTGTGAAGATGAAGACATCAGAGATCACAGTGATACTTCTGCAAACCAATGAATGCCAAAGATTGCCGGAAAACTGCCAGAAGATAGGAGAGAGACATACAACAAGATCCTCACAGGCCTCAGAAGGAACAAGCCCTGCTGATACCTACAGCTTAGACTCTAGTCTCAGAACTGTGAGACGATACATTTCCATTATTTAAGCCACTCAGTTTATGGTGCTGTGTTACAACAGCCCTAGTAAATGAATGTACTAGCCATCTCTTTTGCCTCTACAAAGAAGAATGGCTAATGATTTATTACATAGTCACAGATCTTTGGAGGTCAAGGTTCTCTGGTTCTTGCTCTGACCTTACTTTCTTTTATGCAAATACATTCACCTTGCTTTTAATGGATTAGTGCTACCTCTGGTGCCTGCTGTTTTGGAATTCTGTCACTCTTATTGATATCCCATCAGTGTTTTAGAACCTTCCTAAGGTTTTCTTGTTAAAAGTTATATTAAGTCATAGGAGAGGTCCTCCATATTAAAATACGTTCCTCTCTAATATTCTTCCTCCCCACCTCAGCTTAACACCCATTTCCATCTGCATGAACCAAATCTTGATGACACATGTCAGAGAGGCTCAGCATCTTTTTTGGTGAATAAGCTATTTCTTCCCATAGCAAAGACTGTACTTCACAACGAAGCAATTATGAGTAGAATCTGACCCTATATATTGGTCTAGAGGCCAATTAGTTATTAGTTATTGGTCTGGAGGGGAGGCAGGGCAGATCAGGAGGAGATCTCTCTCAAGTATGGCCTCTGCAAGTCTCCAAGCAATTAGAGGCTGCTTTCGTTCATGGAAGGGAGTAGATCATTTCAGCCCAGGGGTTTCAGCAGAATATGAGCATTTAGTGTTCTCACTGAACCTGACATCACCATCCCATGTCTCACTGTCCTACTCTCTCCCTGTTAGATCCCTGACTATAACATGGGAGACCCACTAGGGCTCTACATTTAGGCTTCTTTGTAACTCAGTTACTCAGTCAAATCTTAGAGCTAATTTTCAGAGCAGTCTGCTCTCTGGGTATAGGAGATAAGATTTAATTTAAATGCTGATTTTTACAGCATGCCCTGAATTGATAGATATTTTAACTAAGCCTGCCAGTTTGTTTCTTCAAAGCTGCAGGGCAGTTAACAAATACTAACTCCAGAATCTTTATAGTCTTGATTACTCCCATATCCTTCCAGTATTAGAGCTATTGTATAAGTTTGTACATTCTCCTTCTTCCTGTACCACATTCCAGTCCAACTCAGGTAAGAATTTTTTAGTCATTGTACTGCTGTAACATGTTAGGTTGTTACTACCATTCGTACATCATTAGAAATTGGATCCTTGTTGCCCTCTGACCAACAAGTGATACAATTTGAGAATCCCACTCTGAGGGTCTGTTTTCCAGCAACACTTCTATTAGCAGCAATCTTAATTAGGCTTTTCTCTTGAAGCAGGCTCAGATAAGGATTTAGGTGCAGGAAGTGTATTTGCAAGGTAATCAAAGGAAGCCTAGGGAAGAAGTAGGTAAAAAGCTGTGGGTTCTTTAGGTGGGAAACTGTCAGCATCAGTATGACTGTCCACAGCAGTGGTAAGAAAACTCACAGATGAGTCAAGGGCATATAGTGTGAGCATTAACAGGGTCTACTACATGACTTAATAGAGTTATTGTGAAGAGTACAGTTGTAAAGCAAGAACGCAGAAAACAGCACACAGAAATAAGGACTTAATAAATTTAGCTATTATTTTAATTGATGGTTAATCATAATACGAATAGTTTTTATTTGTTTTATTTGGTTTTGCAGTTTGAAAGGATTAATTCCAGGATACCTTTTAATTAGTGAACTCCTAATGCACTTGGAATATGACTTGATTTGTGAAAATTTTCAAGCTTTTCCAACTTTCCAAAATATATTTACTGTGTTAAGTGTGGTACACCCACAAGCTCTGACCTGTGATTGAACTACTATAACAATGAGATGATGACTGGCCTTTATTTAGTCTTAATGACCTACGTATAGCATTTAGGTCCTGCCATAAGGTTGTTTTGTAGTTAACCTCTTTGCCCCAGCTTTTGTAATCTGTTTTACTTTGTTAACATGATGAAAGAAAGTGAAAATTACTATTTTTCTCTATTTCAAAACAAACTAAATTATTTATGGGTCTTTTAGGCCTCAGAAAAATCCTTGCTTAAGGTGCAAATGGCAATTAAAATTCTTTCTCAGAAGAAATGTCTGTTGCACTAGTGAATCAATGATATAAATTTAGAACACAAAATTTGATGTTTCCTATTTTTAAATTTTTCTGTTCCTACTTATGTTTGATTTCATTAACTTTATTGAGGAAATGAAATTAATTTTTATTTTTTAAAATTACTTTTTCATATGAACATTTCAAGGCAAAGCATGTAAGGCAAAATTTCCATTAATAATTTTACAGTTGAAACTTTTTGGAAGGAGAGGCAAATTAGAGGAGGAATACAAAAGAGTGAGAGTGATGGAGCAAAATATTTAATAGAGTTGTGCAAAAAAATGAGGGTCACGGAATAAAAAATGTTTATATTAATATTTCAGTTGAATAATGTATGTAATTAGAGAATGATAATAGTGGGCAAATTGCTGGAACAATTAATAAAGTAGTCATTTCATGTCACCAAGAGGACAATGAATTGAACTGTGGAAGAGAGCAAAGGTTAATTACAAACAAATCATGCCAGATAATTTAACTTCTTTTAGATATTCAGGCAAGTTCAATAAGTAAACAAAATCTAATGAATTTAGGGTATATAGAATGTTTAATAATCTTCTTTTTTATGGATACATTAGATATGATGCCATATGACATTTTATGAGTAAAGTAGAGAATGGTTATTTATAGAAATATCAGATCACATGTGGAAATAATGAATTAAAATAGAAATAATACTGATAGAAAATTTGAATAGACACATAGTTTAAATTAACATTCAAAATTGGTGAATTAAAATACTCTTTTTTTTTTTGTTCTGCAGTAGTGATTTCCATTAATCTGTCTTGTAGCTCACTGATCGTTCTTCTGCCTCATTCAGTCTATTCTTGGTTCCTTCTAGTGTGTTATTCATTTCAGTAATTTTATTCTTCAGCTCTGTTTGGGGGTATATTTACAACTGTTTGCTAAAAACTTTGCTCTGTGCATCTGTACTCCTCCTGAGTTCTCTGAACATCTTTGCCATCATTACTCTAAACTCTTTATTGGATAGACTGTGTATCTTCTCATTACTTATTTCTTCTTCTGGGATTTTATCTTATGCCTTTGCCTGAAAGATATTCTTTTGCCGCCCCATATTGTCTGTCTTTGTATTTTTAGGTAGGTTAGTTACATTTCTCAGCCTTGGGGAAGTGGCCCTCTGTGGGAGACATCCTATGTGTCCCAGCAGTAAACTCCTCTCTTGTCACCCAAGAGCCGGGGTCCAGATGGTCCCAGTGTAGAGTCTGGCCTGTGTTTGTGGATTCTTTCCACAGGCTTTGGGATTGTTGTTTTCTTATTTCTGTTATCTATCCCCTGGTGGATGAGGCTGGACTAGAGGCTTATGCAGGCTTCCTGGCAGGAGGAGTCGGTGCCTGCCCCCTGCTGGGTGAAGCTTGGTCCTGGCCCTCTGGTAGTGTCTAGGGACATGTCTAGAGGCATTTGTGGCTCAGAAATTCGGCTGATGCGTGGGGCTGTGTTCCCACCCAGTATGTTTTTTGGCCTGAGGCTTCCCAGCCCTTAAGCCTATAGGCTGTTGGGTGGGGCTAGGCCTAATGATCCAGTCATGTCAGCTTCCAGGAAAGCTCATGTAGATAAACACTCCTGAATGTCTGCCACCAGCTTTTAGGTCCCTTGGGGGAGCTGCAACCTCCTCCTCGCCCCTCGCCCCCAGGAGACCTTCCAAAACCAGCTGGCAGGTCTGGTCCAGGTTCCTATGAAATCATTGCCTTTGCCCTAGGACCTGGTGCACATGCGAGATTCTGTGTATGCTTCCCAAAAAAATGAAGTCTCTGTTTCTCCCGGTCCTTTGGGCCTCCTGGAGTTAAGCCCCACTGGCCTTCAAAACCAGATGCCCTGGGGTCTCCTCCTCCCAATGCTGGAACCCTGGGCTGCGGAGCCTGACTTGGGGTTCAGAACTCTCACTCCTGTGGAAGGGCCTCTGTGACTTAATTATTCTTCAGTGTGTGGGTTGCCCATCCCGGCGGGTATGGAGCCCATTTATATCGGGAGCACACCCCTTCTACCGTCCCGCTGTGGTTCCCTCTTTATGTTTCCAGTTGAAGAAGATCTTTTTTGCTAGGTTCCAGTCTTTTTTTTCAATGGCTGTCTAGCAGTCAGTTGCGGTTTTATTTTAGTAGCGAGGAAGAGTGAGCTTGTGGTCCTACTACTGCACAACTTGACTGGGAATCCAAAATATTCTTATTATTATCATTTATATATTTAAATTCATTTCCCTGGTTTAAGTCATTACATTAAGAAATTATTGTTAATATTTTTAGGTATGATAATGGTATTATAGTTATGCTTTTAAAAAGGGAGTCCTTGTCTTTTAGACATATGTACTGACATATTTACAGAAATGTTATGACACCAAGGATTTCCTTCAAAATGGGAGGGTGTATAGATGAGACAAAATTGACTGTGAGTTGGTGATTTTTGAAGATGGTGATGGGTGCATGGGGGTTTGTTATTACTATTCTGTCTGCTTTTGAATATGTTTAACATTTTCGTAATAAAAAGTTAATAAATCCTGTGGCATATATGTATATTGCTAATGGGTAGAATTGAATGTCATAAATAGATATTAATTATCCTTTCTTTTTCCAGTTATAGTTAATATTTTCACAACCTAGTAACAATTATAGTCACAAAGACATAGGGCAGAAAATAAACCTTTTTTTTTTTTTTTGGTGAGGTTGTGGGCAGAGCACTCAGAATTTTAAGTAAGTGTTTGTTAACTAAATGTATTTTTAAGCCTATAAGATCTCGAAAAAGATGAGAGAATTAGAATTTGGCTGGCCTTGTTTATATCATGACTCAACACTGGAGCTTGATTCTTAGCTTTTGGTTCTAGGATTTTTCCCATTCCATCAGATGCTTGTCTACAAAAGTAGTAATGTAAATAAGTAATGTAAGATTCTTTTAGTTAACTCATGTGTCTGTTGAGACTGATGGTGGGGTGGAGTGGGATGGGATGGGTAGCTGAAGTGGCAGCAGAGCACAGTGATCAAAGTTCAGATCTTAGCTTTGCCACCAACTAGCTTTGAAACCTAGTAAGCTTTATTATTTCACCATTCTCAGTCTCAGTGAATTGGGAAAAATAATAGTTCCTGTTGTGAGGATTAAAAGAAATAATGTATGGTAAAATGGATAGTAATATAATCTACTTTCTAGAGACTGTAAGATTTGCATGAGATTTTTAGGAAATAGTTGTATTTTTAGGAAATAGTTGGCACACAGTATTTACTCAGTGAATTCTTGATATTATTTTCATTGTTTTCTTATTATTATTACCATCTTCATACTATCAAGGCAGTGAGGAAGTTTTAATTTTAAAACTTCAGTGGATAAACTGAAGGGTGATAATTGAGAACTCACTGTAAATCAGTATGTATGTATGTGCATATATATTACATGTGTGTGTGTGTAGGCTGCCACATTAGATACCTTTTTTTAAAAACAGCTTTTTTGAGATCTAATTGTCATGCCTAAAAGTTCACCCATTTAAAGTATACAATTCACTTTTAAAAAAGTACATTTGTAGTTATGAAACCACCATAACAATCTAATTTTAGAATATTTTTATCATCCTGGAAAGAAATCCCTTTCTATGTTAGCAGTCAACTTTCCATTCCTCTCATTACCCAGCCTTAGGCAACCACTAATCTACTTTCTGTCCCTAAGGATTTGCCTATTCTGGACATTTCACATAAATGGAATTATACAATATGTTGTATTTTATGTCTATCCTCATTCACTTAGCATATGTTTTCAGAGCTCATCCATGTTGTTACATGTAGCAGTGCTTCATTTCCTTTTATTGCCAAATAATACCCCATTGTATGAATCTTTTCATATGTTACAGAATACTAAACATTTTCCTATATCTCTATGTTTGGGATGGAAGATGACTAAATCAGCTCTATTCTAAGCAGGTGGGTGAATTCTACACTTTTCTCAAGGAGTGTAATTGTAGCTTAAATCACCAACCAGGAAAAACAGTTGCTGTATACATGTACCTTACATTACCCAGTTGTGATTTAAGATGAGAAGTATAGAGAAAGGAGAGAAGAAGGAAAGATAGGGAAAAAAGGGGGAATTAAGACATGAGAAGAAAGAAAAAGTAGAAGTGAAGGGAATATTTCAGCAGGACTGGATGATTGTGCTCTAGGAAATTTCTGCAGTGAGTAAGAGGTTGACGTTGGCTCCTTAACAACTTGAAGAATTGGAAAATCTATTGAATCATAACTTAATTAATTCAATAATGTTTGCTGCATTTTTTAGCATTAGCATAAATTTTGTCCTTCACCTAGTAGTTACAGGATAAATAAAATTCTCAGAAATTTAATAATTCTATATTGAATTGCAAGTTTCACTTCTATTCCTCCACAAAATTTCTTTTTTAAATGAAAGTGATGTTATTCAGATTTCAACTTTCCATGTTATAATTCAACTGTCTTTGCTACATTCCTACCTGAGATATTAGGTGATCAGTACCAGCAGGTCGTTGTTAGTCAGAACTTTAAAGGAACCATAACTTTTTAAACACACCACTATATTCCCTCTTAAGTCCTTTCAGGCCTAAATTCTGTGATTTGCTACCATGTTGTTACTTGTTACTCTTTTGGATGAGCTGTAAGGCTAATACCATATTAACTAAATAAGGTTTGTATCAGAACAGTCAGAGTTTTAAAGTTTTTTTTAAAAAAGGAATTTACATTGATATTCTTAAAGAATTAATATTGCCAGGTAGCACAAAAAGCTGAAAGTTATCTTCTACCTACCCCTTTGTTATGAGTAAATTCTGATTTTAAAAGAGAGAATTAAAACAGAGAAATGGCAAAGAACCATTTTAAATGCTATCACTTTCTGTTCACCTTGTCTTGGGCAGAGAAAAGTGTCCTTCCCTGCTGGTAGTTACGACAATGTACCAAATGTTACTTACAAAGAAACAGTTACATTTCTCTATGAAGCAGCTGAAACAGGAAATGACAAAACTTCGAGAACACAAATGGTACAGTATTGCTTAATTGTTGAAAATTCTACCATAGGGCTAGCCATCACTGGTTTTACCACACCTTTAGATCTTCCTCAATTCACGCTTTTCACATTAGCAGCTACTGAGAACAAGCATGACATATTTAGAGAACAGTAAGAACATCTGATTGCTGTAGCACAGGCAGCACTGGTCTGGGATGTGGGAACAGGGGCTTTGGGGAGGGAAATAGCAGTCTGGAGAGGTAAGAGCAGCAGCAAACCTGGGGAAAATGTTATGCCTAGGAGAAATTAAACACAGAACTGATGGTGTTTAAAAAAACCATCAGTGACTTCTGACGGGTTCAAGTGCTCATTATTTAGTTTAACATAGAAGGCTCACTGCAATTCCCACTCCTGTATTCCTTTTGTTATAGCCATCATTACATTTTTTTCTGTTCTCTAAACATGCCTTGCATTTTCTTGATTTTATGCTTGTTCTTATGCTATATCCTTACCTGGATACTTGACTGTACCCTTCAGTTTATATCTGTAAGCTCTGCCCTTGGGCAGTATTAACTTTCTTCTCTGTGGTCTGTAGCACCATATGGACAACTTGTTATAGTATGGCATATTCCCTTATGGTTATTGTTTACACATCTTTTTCCCCCTAGACTTTACTTTCCTGAAGGGCAGGAACTGTGTTTTATTCATGGTTATATTTTACACTCCTGGCACTGTTTGTGGCCTCCAATAAATATTGGATGGAAGACAGAGATAGAATAGTGAAGTGCATGAAGAAGGAAATAGAAAAGTGAGAAGTATTATCTTAAAACAATTGTACCATATTGTTTTATTTTGAAACCAGTACTGTTTAACAATGTAAAGAAATGTAATTCTACAGATATTATTAATCAACTGTAAGACTAGAGAATTGTGAAAATATATGCCAGACTGCCCCAGAGTCAGCCTGAGGTAGAGGAAAAGAAAACGAGATGAATCTAGCCCAGTTCACTGGCAAAAAAAAAAAAAAAAAATCCATCCAGCAGATAATGAATTATATTAGGTATGAAGCAAATTGTTATCATTTGTGATTCTAGCCAGTCCTCCCCTGAACAATATCTTGAGCACAGATTTCTGCTCAATGTATATTACTTCTCTGGAAAGCCATGTTTGGACAAAGTCTCAAAGAGGGTAATGTGGTATTAGAGTGAATTTTTAGTAACAGAAAGGTTTTATGATGAAGAAGACATAGTGATACACATAACTCGATTATTCACTTGAGCTCCTTTCCCCTTCTCTACCAATGCTAGTTCTGCATCATTCCTAACTGCCTGGATTGAGAACTCAAGCAGATTGACATTGCTGTTCAGACTGAGAACCAGACTTGGTTCATCCCAGTCTGCAAACAACTTTTTGGAGCTGTTCCAGATTTCAGTCAGTGGTCCACAAACTTGGGTGTATTCTATGATCCTAAAATGCTTGATAAAAAATATGGATGCCTGGACCACTCCTAAGAATTTCTGAACATGGCCAGAACACCCAAAAATTTTAACATGCTACATAATTTGAAAACCTGGTATGACTCTTTCATGTTTAATGTATCCCTGAGATCAAATAACTCTGTATCACTTCTTTAAGATTCAGCTATGCCTGATTTCTTCTAACATCCTTCAGAAGGTGAATACCTAGATGATACTTGTTATGGGCTGAACTATGTCCCCTCCCAGATTTGTATGTTGAAGTCCTAACCCCTAGTTACTCAGAATGTGACTGTATTTGGAGATAGGGTCTTTAAAGAGATAATTACATTAAAATTAAGTCATTAGGTTGGGCCCTAATCCAATATAACTGGACTAGTCTCCTTATAAAAATAGATTAAGACATTTATGTGCACAGAAGCAAGACCATGTGAAGACCCAGGAAGGAGACAGCCATCTGCAAGCCAAGGAGTGAGACCCTCAGAAAAAAACTTGCTGCATTATTGCTATTTAAATGACAGTGGGCAAAAATTAAGTAGACCTGATATGGTTGATGGAAATACATAAGTAAACTTTATATAATATAAATATATAAATATATTTTAAAAATGATCTCAGACTTCTGGCCTCCAGAATTATGGAGAAATAGATTTCTATTGTTTAAACCACCCAGTCAATGACACTTTGTTATGGTAGCCCTAGTAAACTAGTACAGTACTAATGCTTGTTGTGTATCTTCCATGTATAAGGCACTGTACAAGCATTTTATTGAATCCCCTAGAGTGTTGCTAGCTCTTGTGTGTGTGGAGGGAAAGAAGGAAGGGAGAGGTAGGTAAGGAATGAAGAGCCATTCATGAATGCTAAGATATGTCCTCTTTCCTGTTGCCCACAGACTTTGGAGTTCCTTTCTTATAACTCTCATTCAGCAGGAATCAGTTGGTGTTCTTAATGCTTACTTCTTAATTGGCCAAACTTCTACTTGCTTCTAGATGTAGAAGCATCTACATCTAGAAGATGGGCCATGGATATTAGTGAAGTTAAACAAATTAAAACTGACTGTTGATTGACATTCAGTTACCACTTGGTGTTAATGTAGTTACAGGGCATTTTCTTTTCATGTGACTATAATCAGAGCAGTTCTAACAATTTTTTTTTCCAGTTTAAACTAGTTAATTGGAATTAGTGAGAACAGAAAGACAGGGAAATAGGCCATTACCTAAACCTTAGTACTTTTTGATTGTCTCCCACTACCTCTATGAACTATTTTGGATGCTATATTGGAAATAAAATTGTCAGTCATATTAGAAGTCCACTTTAAGGTTTTATTCTAACTCAACAAATATTTGAATATATTTGAATATACAACAGAGAAAATAAATGCATCAACAAAGTAAAAGATAAATAAGAGGCAAATGACTATTTTGATTTGATACAGCTTAGTAGTTCTGAATCTGAATAATTATTAGAATTACTAGGAAAGCATTTTTCAAGCTAGAGTCCCAGATTATACCTCAGATCAACTGATTCAGTGTTTTCATGCATAAGGCCTTTGATTCTGTGTTACAAAAGCTCCCTTATGGCCTCTCATGCTTACCAAGTGTGGAATACAGAGGTCTGATGAATCTTAACCAGAGTGTGTGTAAAGTGGAAGTTGACAGTCAAGTAGAAGGAAGTCGAAGGATAGGGGATGGTCCATGTGCTAAAGTTTGCTGAATCAATTTTCAGAGTACATGTACTATATGTGTATGATTTTTAAAAAATTAGTGTGTCAAGATGTAATTGGAGTAAATGAAATAACGTTTTTAATTGAACTAAGGACTTTTAATGATAAATGACTAAAATCCAACTCAAATGAGCATAATATGCATTAGCTCATGGCATGGAAAGGGCTGAGGTAGTACCTTTAAACTATCCAGTGCTATCCAACACAGTAGACACTAGCCATACATGGCTATAGGTCACTTGAACTATAGCTAGATTTGCTCTAAGTGTAAAATACACACTGGACTTCGAGGGCTTAGTGTACAGAAAGAATATACTCTATCTTATTAACAATTTTTATACTGAATGCATGTTGATGATAATATTTTGGATCTATTGGGTTAAATAAAATAAATTTAAAAATTAATTTTACCTTTTTACTTTTTAATATGGCTATATCTGACTCACATTATGTTTCTGTTGGGCAGCGCTGCTCTGGAATCATTGGAAATTGGGGCTCTATGCCTCTAGGACTCTGTCTTTCAACTGGGCTTCTCTCTGGGTGTCGGCTTCATTCCCTCCAATTGCTGAGGACTTTTCTTCCAGATGTGGGAACCATGCTATTAGCAGCCCTGGGCCTTTACAGGATCTCTACTAAAGAGGAAGGGGAACTTCCCTTCCAGATCCTATTTTGAAAATCCTAGGGAAGAATTTCAATTGGTATAGCTGGAATCATGAACCAATCACTGTGGCTAAGATACTGATTGGTTGCATCTGGGCCAGGTGTCCAACCCTGCAGCTGGGTCAGGGGCTATTATAAAACTAGCCGTTAGCAGATCTAAATGGGTAACTTAAGGGAGGAATTTCCCTCTATTTCCCCAAACAATAATAATAGGTAACATTTATTGAGTGCTACTATGTAGTAGGCATTGTGTTAAGCATTTTTACATAGATTGCCTCATTTAATATGTGTAACAGCTATTTTGAAGTAGTCTGGTAGGCATCTCAGATGTAATAAATCTTGAATCCCAATCTTCTCCTGATTTTTCCAGTCTTAATAGTAGATGAACAGCTACACAATTACTCAAGCCAAATAACCCAGGAACCATCCCTGATTTGTTCTCTCCTTACCCTTTCCTTCCATTCATTTATCTATCTTAAATGGTTAACTCTTCCTTTTTCCATATTTATTCTTACACAGCAGCCAGAATAATATTTAAAAAACATAAAGCTTAAATAAATCACTTCAGTGAATGAAATGTAAACTCCTTCCCGTAACTGGTGAGGCCCATCATGGTCTGGCTTCTGTTTTGTTTTACAACTTAGTCTTGGGCTATACCCCTCCTCATTCACCGTGATTCAGTTACATCAGTCTCCTTTAATGCCAAGCTCTTTTATATCTCTGGCCTTCCCTCTTCCTGAAGTGATTTTCTAGTTCTCTGGGTGGCTGGCTCGTTCTTATCCTTTATATCTCAGTTTAAATATCAGCTCCCCAAGAGAGGCTTTATCTTGAACATCCTATAGAAGGAGGATCTACAGCTACTCTTTTATTATCTCAGCACACTATTTCTTTTATAGCACTTATCATAATCTATACTTCTCTTTTTTTTTAATCATCTGACTTCTTTACTGTAGTGTATAAACTTCATTATTATATCAACCTTTTCTATCTTATTCACTGTTCTAACCTCAGGACCTGTATAACGTCTGGTAACATAGTAAGTGTTCAATAAATTGTTGTTGAATATGTGAGTGAATATTTTACAAATGAGAAAACTGAGGCTTAGAGAAGGTAAATAACAAGAAATTTAGTATGAAGGGATAGAAACAGGTTTTAAACATGAACAGCTTGATTTCAGAGCCCCCACCATTAATTGCCAAGCCAAAAGAAGGGAATGTTGTAGTGGGCAGACAACAATAAATGTCTTTCTAATGGGACAGTGTGGTAGAAAGCACTGGTCTTAGTATCAGAAGTTTTGTCTTCATTTCTGGTTCTGTTCACAGGAGTGAGAAGACCCCATCCAGTCCACATGACTGGAGGTGGAGGAGGGATGTTATTCTAACAACTGGGAGCTGTACTAGAATTGGAATAATCCCAGGGAGGAGTGAGAGTAAATACCAGTTGTCCACCACAGGTTTCTAATATGTTCCCACAGTGCACTGAGAAGCTACATACACCTTTTCCACAGAAGCCATCTCTTTTGTCACTATTTTTTGCAAATAACTTAAAGTTTTGAAATTGTAATATTTTCTAAGGGATATTAAATTTGGAATGAAATTGTGGGGACAGCTGGCATCAAGATAATTGCTAAATGTGAAGTCTGACAGCACAGACTGACAGTTGTGAGAATATGATAATATTTTCTACTTTAGTAGATGCAAAATCAGGGATGGACTGGATGTTGAGATTTTTTTCTCCCTTCTTAGTATAAATGATTCTCTCCATTTATTCTGAAAGTATATATAATAATTGTTCTCTAGCTATATTGTAAACTAGGGTTCAGGTTATAGCATTTGGTTTTCCTGGTACAAGTTATTTCTAAGAACATCTATTCTTTAACTCATGATTTTTTTCTAGAAAAAAATCAGTGATTTTGTCCATCAGCTGCTTATCAACTTGTCAGCTCAAAGATAATTTACTTTTCCAGAGGATAATTATACTTTAGAGGGGAAAGTTTCCTTCTTCAGAAGTGAACAGTGTAGTTAGAGGAAAAGGGTTATAAGTAATAGTGAAATATGGGCCTGGAATTTAGAGATTCAACATTTCTTTCTGATGAGATCTGATTTACTCATGCATTGGATACATTCTTTGTCAAACATTAACTGAACATTTCTATTTTATGAGAAATGAGGATTGAATAGAGTAGAAAGTATACAGGACCCAGCAATCAGAAGACCAAGGTTCTAATCCTGGCTATGCCTCTTGATAACTGATTTTGACAGAGACAAGTATCCTTTATGGAGTCATGGTTCCTCCTTGACTTTAAAATGGGGATAGTATAATCTTTCCTCTTGTCTTTCAGGATTATGATAAGAGTTGAAAGAGTACAGCTCTCCAAATAAATGTGAAATTTTTTTATTATTATTATGTTCATGGAACTGCTTCATATAGGAGATTTTTTAAAAAATCACTATTTGTTTTACTCTCATTTGGTTTACCAATCCATTTCCTGGAATCTTTTTTTTTTTAATAAGACTTTGGTTTTTTTAGGACAGTTTTTGATTTACAACAAAATTGAGAGAGAGGTATAGATATTTCCCATTTATCCCCTGCCTCTCCATGTGCATAGCCTCCCTCATTATTGACATCATTCACCAGAATGGAAGAGTTTTTTAACCAAGAATGAACTTACATTGACACATCATAATCCCCCAAGTCCACAGTTTATCTAAGGGTTCTTGGTATAGTACATTTTAAGGATTTGGACAAATGTATGACATCTATCCAAATGTATGCCATAATAATGACATATTATTATTTAGGGCATTTTCACTGCCCTAAAAATCCTCTGTCCTTTGCCTGTTCATCACTTCTGTTCTCCCCTCCACTCAGCCCCCAGCAACCACTGATCTTATTATTCCCACAGTTTTGCCTTTCCCAGAAAATCGTATAATTAGAATCATAGAATATGTTGGCTTTTTAGATTGGTTTCTTTCACTTAGTAATATGCATTTAAGGTTTCTCTATGTCTTCATGGCTTGATAGCTCATTTCTTCATAGTGTTGAATAACATTCCACTGTCTGAATGTACCAGTTATCCATTCACCTACTGAAGGACATCTTGGTTACTTCTAACTTTTAGCAGTTATAAACAAAGCTGCTATAAACATCTGTGTACAAGTTTTTTGCGTGGACATAAGCTTTTGGTTTCTTTGGGTAAAAACCAAGAAGTATGGTTGCTGGATTTTATGTTAAGAGTATATTTAGTTTTGTAAGAAACTGCCAAGCTATCTTCCAAAGTAGCTGTGCCATTTTACATTCCCACCAGCAATGCATGAGAACTCCTGTTACTCCACATACTTGTCAGCATTTGGTATTGTCAGTATTCTGGATTTTAGCCATCCTAGTAGATGTGTAGTGGGATCTCATTGTTTTAATTTGCATTTTCCTGATGACATGTGATGTGGAGCATCTTTTCATGTGCTTATTTGCAATCTATATGAATTCTTTGGTGAATTGTCTGTTGAAATCTTTGTCCTACTTTTTAATTGGGTTATTTGTCTTCTTACTAATTTTTAGTTTTAAGAATTGTGTATTTTGGTTAACAGTCCTTTCTTTATCAGATGTGTCTTTTGCAGATATTTTCTCCTAGTCTGGACTTGTCTTCTCATTCTCTTGACATTGGCTTTCACAGAGCAGAAGTTTTTCATTTTAATGAAGTCCATCTTAACAGTTATTTCTTTCATACATCATGTCATTGGTAGTGTATTTAAAAAGGCATTATCATACCAAAGATAAGTTAGGTTTTCTCCTGTGTTATCATCTAGGAGTTCTATAGTTTCACATTTTACATTTTAGGTCTCTGCTCCATTTTGAATTAATTTATTTGAAGGTTATAAGGTTTGCGTCTAGATTTATTGCATGTGTATGTCTGGTTGTTCTAACATCTGTCGAAGAGACTTTGTTTCGTTGTATTGCCTTTGCCCTTTTGTCAGTTGACTGTATTTATGAGTGTCTGTTTCTGGTATTTCTATTCTTGTTCCATTGATCTATTTGTCTATTCTTTTGCCAACACCATACCACCTTGATTAGTGTAGGTCTTGAGGTAAGGTAGCATCATTCCTCCAACTTTGTTCTTCTCCTTCAAAATCATTTTGGCTATTTTGGATCTTTTGTCTCTCCATTAAACTTTAGAATTAGTTTGTTGATATCTATAAAACAGCTTGCTGGGATTTTGATTGGGATTATGTTCAGTCTATAGATCAAGTTGGGAAGGACTGATATCCTGGTGATGTTGAGTCTTTCTATCCATGAACTTAGTCTTCTATTATTTAGTTATTCTTTTATTTTGTTCATCAGAGTTTTGTAGTTTTCTTTATAGATTTTGTACGTATTTTGTTCAATTTACACCTAAGGTTTTATTTCGGGGGGTGTTAATGTAAATGGTATTATATTTCTAACATCAAGTTCCGTGTGTTCATTGCTCATGTATAGGAAAGAAATTTACTTTTATATATTAACCTTGTGTATTCTGCAACTTTACTATAATTGTTTATTAGTTTCCAGAAGTTTTTTGGTTTATTCTTTTGGATTTTCTACATAGGTGATTATGTTATCTGCAAAGACAGTTTTGTTTCTTTCTTCCCAATCTATATACCTTTAATTTCCTTTTCTTGCCTTATGGTGGCAGCAAGGACTTTTATCACAATGTCAAAAAGGAGTGGTGAGAGGAGACACCCTTACCTTGGAACCTGATCTTAGTAGGAAAGCTTTAAGTTCATTAAGTATGATGTTAACTGTAGGTTTTTTGTAGATATTCTTTATCAAGTTGAGAAAATTCCCCTCTATTCTTAGTTTACTGAGCATTTTTATCATGAATGGGTGTTAGATTTTGTCAAATGCTTTTTCTGCATCATCTTACATGAACATGTGATTTACCTTTTTTAGTATGTTGATATAATAGGTTACATTAATTGTAGGTTATCTGAATGAGCCTAAATCTATTAAATAAATTGAGTCAATAACTAATAACTTTCTAAAACAGAAAGCACCTGGTCCGGATGGGTTCACTGGTGAGTTCTGCCAAACTTTTAAGGGAGAAATTGTACCAGTTTTCTACAGTCTATTTCAGAATAGTAGCAGAAGGAATACTTCCCAATTCATTCTATGAGGCCAGTATTAACCTAATACCAAAACCAGACAAAGGCATTACAAAGAAAGAAAACTATAGACCAGTATCTCTCATGAGCATAGATACAAAATTCTAAATATTAGCAAATCAAATCCAAAAAAGTATAAAAAAAATTACATACCATGACCAAATGGGATTTATTCCAAGTATGAAAGGCTGGTTAAACATTGGGACAGGATGGCTAGAGTGGGCTGGAGTTGGGTATTTCCCTTTTCCAGTATCATGTCACATATTTATTATTTCTTTTCTGTGTGAGAACAATTAAGATTTAGTGTCTTAGGAACTTTGAAGTTTATAATGCAGTATTGTTGACCATAATAACTATGTTTTGCACTAGATCTCCCGAGCTTATTTATCTACTACTCATAAGTTTGTACCCTTAAATAACTTCTTTCCAGTTCCCCTACTCCCACCCCTGGTAACCACCATTCCACTCTCTGTTTTCACAAGTTCAGTTTATTTTGGATTCCACATATAAGTGAAATACAATGTATATCTTTCTCTGAGTTAACTTGCTTAGTATAATGCCTTCAAGGTCCATCCATGTTGTTGTAAATAGCAAGGTTTCCTTCTTTCTCATGGCTGAATAATATTCTATTTTGTATATATACCACATCTTCTTTATCCATTCATCTGTTCACAGATACTTAGGTTGTTTCCTTATCTTGGCTGTTGTGAATAATGCTGCAGTGAACATGGGTGTGCAGAAATCCCTTTGATTTCAATTCATTTGTATATTTACCCAGGAGTGGGACTGCTGGATCATGTAGTATTTCAATTTTTAATTTTTTGAGGAAATGCATACTGTTTTCCATAATGACTATACTAATTTACATTCCCACCAACAGTGTATAAGGGTTCCCTTTTCTCCACATCCTTGCCAGTGTTTGTTATTTCTTGTCTTTTTGATGAAGGCCACCCTTGGAGTTTTTAACTCTTAAGATTTATCTACCAAGCCTCCAGCAATTCCTCAGTTTATAGTTCTGGTTTTTCTACCTTGGCACTGGTTCCCATGGCAATTTCTGCTGGTGAATCTCTGCTCTGTTAAGCTGTGATGCCCTGTATTCTCCTCTCTCTCCAATGTTGGGGGCAGTGGTTTGTCCTGTGTCTTCCTCTCTCTTATGGATCCGAGAAGAGCTGTTGATTTTTAAGTCTGTTCAACTTTTACTTGTCGTTAGGATGAAGCAATTATTTACAAGCTCCTTACATGTGGAACTAGAAACCAGAAGTCTCCTGGGAATCATTTTAAGGCTTAGTTAAGATTTAAAGTGCTTTAAAATTCCCTGAAGATAGATTATAAATAGCAAGGGAATTATTATTGCTTACTTCTTGTCAATTGTTATTTATTTCCTAAAGTGGAAGTTTTAAGAGATGCTAGTTTGGCTTTTTAAATATTCTCTATAAATAATCCTGACTTTAAGACATTGTAAAGTTCTTTGAGAGTATAACAAAGTGAAATAACCTTTTTCTTCTAGAATTGAAATATGCATATAATTTACAGAAATATTAACAATTGATATGATGTTTATAAAATGAATATTATACTTAATAATATGATATATACTTCACAGTTAAAGATAGATCTGTAGTCTGTAACATTAGACTTTTAGGGTACCAGGTAATTTAATATATCAAAATAAATGTAATACTTATTTAGATTTCTGGTTGAACACATACCTCAATAAATGTAGGAGATGGCTGTGAAGGAGAGAACATTAGACTAGGATAGGATTCAGAAGAATTGAATTCTAACAGTAAGAAGTATAGTTTAGTGATTAACTAGATAATTTTTTGAGGCAGTCTGGTTTTTGAATCCTACTTCTGCCAGCTTCTGCTAATCTTGACCTTTTTTTTGACCTTGGGCACGATTTTTCATTTTTTAAACCTTAGTTTATTCAACTTAAAAAAAGGTGAAAGAGGTGAAAGGCCTATGTGCAGAGAACTAGAAAACATTGATTAAGGAAATTAAAGATGATTTAAAGAAATTGAAAGATATCCTATGCTCTTGGATTGGAAGAATTAATATTGTTAAAATGGCCATACTACCCAAAGCAATTTACAGATTTAATCTGATTTCTATCGTATTACCCAGGACATTTTCCACAGAACTAGAACAAATAATCCTGAAATTTATCACAAAAGACACAGAATTGCTAAAGCAGTATTGGAGAAAAAGAACAGAGCTGGAGGAATAACCCTCCCAGGCTTCAGACAATACTATAGAGCTACAGTAATCAAAACAGCATGGTATTGGCACAAAAACAGACATATGGATCAATAGAACAGAATAGAGAGCCCAGAAATGAACGCACGTACCTATGGTCAATTCATCTTTGACAAAGGAAGCAAGAACATATGATGGAGAAAAGACAGTCTCTTCAGCTGGACAGCCACATGCAAATCAATGCAGTTAGAACAGACCCTCACACCATACACAAAAATAAACTCAAAATGGCTTTAAGTCATAAAAATAAGATAAGACACTATAGACCTCCTAGAAGAGAACATAGGCAAAACATTCTCTGACATAAATGTTAGCAGTGTTCTAGGGCAGTCTACCCAGGGAATAGAAATAAAAGCAAAAATAAACAAAGGAGACCTAATTAAATGTATAAGCTTTTGCACAGAACAAAACAAAAAGACAACCTATGGTATGGGAGAAAATATCTGCAAATGATGTGACTGACAGGGCTTAATTTCCAAAATATACAAACAGCTCATACAACTCAATAACAGAAAAACAAACAACCTAATCCAAAAATGGTCAGAAGACCTAGACAAGTATTTCTCCAGTGAAGACATACAAATGGCCAATAGGCACATGAAAAAATGCTCAGTATTGCTGATTATCAGAGAAACGCAAGTCAAAAAACTACAATAAGTTATCACCTCACATCAGTCAGAATGGCCATCATTAAGAAGTCCACAAACAATAAATGCTGGAGAGGATGTGGAGAAAAGGGAACCATTCTACCTTCTTGTGGGAATGTAGTTTGGTGCAGCCATTATGGATAACAGTATGGAGATTCCTTAAAAAACTGAAAATAGACTTACCCTGTGATCCAACAGTCCCATTCCTGGGCTTTATTCAGAGGAAACCCTAATTTGAAAAGATACATGCACCCCAATGTTCATAGCAGTACTATTTACAATAGCCAAGACATGGAAGCAACCTAAATGTCCATTGACAGATGACTGGGTAAAGCAATTGTGGTATATATATGTATATATGTGTATAATATATATATATATATATTACTTAGCCCTAAAAAAAATAAAATAATGCCATTTGCAGCAACATGGATGGACCTGGAAATCATCATTCTAAGTGATGTAAAATAAAGTCAGAAAGAGAAAGAAAAATATCATATGTTATAACTAATATGTGGACTCTAAAAAAAAGAGACACAAATGAACTTATTTACAAAACAGAGACAGACTCACAAACATAGTTACCAGTGGGGGAAATGGGTGGGAAGGGATAAATTGGGAGTTCAAGATTTGCAGATACTAACCTATATATAAAATGGATAAACAGTAATTTTATACTGTATAGCACAGGAAACTATATTCAATATCTTGTAGTAACCTATAATGAAAAAGAATATGAAAAGGAATATATGTATGTATATGTATGACTATACTGTACACCAGAAATGGACACTATATTGTAAACTGACTATACTTCAATTTTAAATGAAGAGGAATATACATATGTATATGTATGACTAAAACATTATACTGTACACCAGAAATTGACACAACATTGTAAACTGACTATACTTCAATAAAAAAGAAAATAAAAACAAAACAAAAAACCCCCAAAATACCTTCATTGTGCTCTTTTGTAGTCAACTCCTCTCCCCAACCCTAACCCCTTGCAGCCATTGATCTTTTCTCTGTCCCTGTATTTTTGCTTTTTCCAGAGTGTCATATAAATGGAATCATATAGTATGTGGTGTTTTGTTTGGCATCTCTGACTTCACATAAAGCATTTGTGATTCATCCATGTTGTAATCAATGGTTCATTCATTTTTATTGGTGAAAAATATTCCTTTGTCTAAATATCACAATTTGTTTATCCGTTCTCCAGTTTAAGGACATTTGCTTTTTTTCTTCTGTTTTTAGTGTTTATGAACAAAGCTACTATAAATATTCATATATAAGCTTGTGTGAAAATAAATATTTCTCTTGGGAAATACCTGAGAGTTATCAGTCTTCTCCTTTATGGTTAGTGCTATTTGTGTCCAATTTAAGACATTTTTGCCTACATCAAAGTGATGAATTATTACTCTTTGTTAACTTTTGGAAGTTTTATTATTCTTTTACAGTTAGATGTGTTATTTATTAGGAGTTGATTGTTAGAAATGAGTTATGTGTCAATTTTCATTTCTCCATATTGGTATTCAATTGAACTAGCACCAGTTATAGAAAAGATTATTCTTTTTCTACTGTTCTGCAAAGCAACGTTTAAAATATATATAGGTGGTCTATTTTGTACTCTCTTCAATTGGTCCATGTATTTATCCTTGTGCCAGTTCAACACTGTCTTAATTACTGCAGTTATCTTGATGTCTGATGGCATGCCTCTTCCCATCTCTTCAAGATTGATTTTTTCCTATATTATGTCTATATTCAGGTTGTCAATTTCCAGAAAAAATCTGCTGGGTTCTTTTTTTTTTTTTTTTGAATCACATTGAATCTATGGAGAAATATTAGCAAACTGACATATTTTCAATATTTAGTTCATGAATATGGTATATTTCTCTATGTAAAGATAAATTTCTTTTTAAATTTTTTCCAGCTTTATGAGGTATGATTGACAAAAAAAGTATATATTTAGGTTGTAAAGCATGATTTTTTTAAAGGTGTAGATGTGATGATTTAATATACATGTATATCTAAAATAATATTCTATAGTGTTCTCTGTTCACATCTCACAGATCTTTCATTAGTTTTATCTTAAGTATTTTATATTTTTGATGTTATTATAAATAGTGTCATTTAAAATATTTTTTTCGTTTTTTGCTGCTGGTGTCTAGAAATGATTGATTTTTCTAATCCTGAACTCAAACTCAGTGATCTTGCTATATTTCCTTATTAATTCTAATAAATTATCTGTATATTCCTTTGATTTTTCTACATGATGATAGCAATTTTATTTCTTCCTTTTTATTGCTTATATTTTTTATTTCTCTTTTTTGCCTATTGCATTGGCAAGGACTTCCTGTAAATTGTTGAGGGCAAATGGTGTTAGTGACATTTTTAATTTAGTTTCCAGTCTCAAGAAAAAAGCTTCCATCACTTCACATACAATTAGGTGTAATGACTACTGTAGTTTTAATTTTTATTTATTATTGAAATATAATGTATGTATAGGAAAGTATGCATATAGTAATTTTACAGCTCAGTGAATTCTTATGAACTGAACCCATTTGTGTTATCAGTAGTCAGATCAAGAAATCAGCCCTCCTGAAGCTCTTCCCTTACTCATTTGCATTGACTGCTCCCAAAGATAACCACCCTCCTAACTTCTAAGTGCTTTAAGTTTTTTTTTTAAATATAGAAACTCTTTTATCAGTCTAAGCCGGGTCCATTTTATTGCTAGTTTGCTAAAGAGTCTTTTTTTTTTTTAAATCATGAATTGGTGTTGAATTTTAAAGTGCTTTTCCTGCACCTATTGAGATGATAATATAATTTTCTTCCTTATACGGTTCCTGTAGTAAATTACATTGCATTACTAGAATAGACCCAACTTGATCATCCCATTTATATTATAGGATTTGATTTCCTGATATTTTGTTCAGGAGTTTTGCACCCGTGTTCATCCCTGGGATTCACCTTTGATTTTGCCTTTTTGCAGTATCTTTGTGAGGTTTTGGTATTATGTTATCCTGGCCTCAAAAAACACATTTGGAAGTATTTCCTGTTTTTCTGTTCTGTTATTTCTGGTGTTACTTCTCTTAAGAATTTGGAAGAATAGAAAGATCAGTACAAAAAAATTGTCTATGAGATGGATTAGAATGGGGAGGAAATGGAGGTAGGGAGTTCCACTGGTTTGTGTTATAATTTTGATGTAAGTTGATGGTGGCTTTGATGGCTAGGTTGGTGGCACAGAAAGGGAAAAGAAAAATAATAACAATATGAACAGCATCTTGATTCATATAGCATTTTATAGCTTAAAAATTGCTTTCCTTTGATCTTTACAGTGGCCTTGGTGAGTAAAAGATTTGAGAAAGGATGGGTTGAAGATAACTGTAAGATTTGACCTTTAAGTTACTGAGACACTATTGTGCCACTGACTTAAGGATGTCAAGTTATTTCTTTTTTTCTTCTTGTTTAGAAAGGATTACCAAACATATGTGTTCTCTTCTTCCTTGAACCACCTTTCAATGAAAAAAGAAGTATAAAAATAAAAGTAAATAAATGGTGATGCTAGAAATCAAGGAGAATGACCTAAGGAGACCATTATTCCCTTATCTGTAAAATGACAGACTTAGATTAAGTGATCACTATGTTTTTCAGATTTCTAAACTTCTATTTATTATATGAGCTAAATCACAAATTTAGGTCTTCTTAGGCAGTTTATTTCATAGATGAGACCTGGGAGGAAAAGTATTAGTATCCTACCTTTAACAATTAACTTTTTGACAAATTACTGTTAACATAATACTACATTTTTGGGAAAAAGTATTGGAATAAGGGGTAGTGGTATTGAAAATGCTAAGAAAGTAGTCAACATTTAAGCCAGAATATGAGCCACTTAAATTACTTGACTGCTTGAGACAACAAATGCACAAACAAATCAATGCCACTAACGTTAATATAAGAAAGTTGAGTGATGGGGAAATATGGCAGGGACCACTGGGAACAAAGGGAGTTCTCGTAAAATGAGGAAGAGTAGGTAAGCAAAAAAAAAAAAACAAAAAAAAACCCCAAAACAAAACTCCTCTAAGTCCTGTATGTTTGATAAAAGAATTATGGTATTTCTGTAATAGAGCCATGAAAACTATTCTAGTACAGCGTAATTTCATTTAAAGTATTTGTATTTTTCAGTTAGGAAGACCAGGCACAAAGTTAGGCAAAATGACTTCAACTACATCTTAGGAGTTCCAGCAATAGACACCAGCTCTAGCTAAGAAAGCAGAAAAGGAGTTCATTGGGATGTTTTTGGGTGGTTCCCAGAAGGGGCTAGAGACCAGGCTTGGGGCAGCATTAGGTCTCTAAACAGCAGGATCTTGTCAATATTCTTGTTAGATCTCCAGTTCTGGAATTTTATCTTTTTTTTTTAACTGAGTGAAAGATTATTTAGATTATACAGTGCTTTAAAATTTTCAAAAGTTTCACACATGTGATTTCATGTAATCCCATAATAACCCCCTCTTTTTCCCCTACCCCTACATTGCCCCTCCTCTTCTCCTCTCCCCAGTGGTAACCACTAGTTTACTCTTTACATCTGTTAGTCTGCTTCTTTTTTGTTTTATTCTCTAGTTTGCTTTTTAGATTCCACATATAAGTGATACCGTACAGTTACTTGTCTTTCTCTGTCTGACTTATTTCACTTAGCATAATGAGATTCTCTCATTGGCATATCTTGGGTTATTGCTCATCTCTGTTGAGGAGAAAGCTAGCATGTTATTGTCTCAGCAAGAATGTATACAACAGGGAAGAGGGAGTTATCTGAAATCAAATGAGGTACTATTACCAAAAGAAGGAAGAAATAGATTCTAGGCAGCAAGACTCCCACTACAGAGGTCTAAGAATTTCTCATTTATATTTAAATGAAGGTTACATGTAAACAAATTTCCCAAAACTATAAATAGCTTTCACTTGGTTCTAAGCATTCACAGGGGCCAGGATTTCCCAACTACTCTTTTCCACTCTGTTCAGGATGTCTTAGCCTTGATTGCTTCTGGAGTTAAGATGGAAACTGTCAGACTTCTTCAAATACCATAGAAATAAGCCAGTTTTTTGAGATCATTTTCCATATACAGACTTGAATTAAGGGCTATTATGAGCCCATGAAGCCAGTCTATAAAGAATGTTAAAGTATTACTGGAATACATTAGAAACATGGCACTAGTTAGCTCAGTTTTCCATAATGTGGCAAAATCTAAATTTTCCCTTTCTCACTAAAGTAGATAGTATCTTGGAATAGAAAAAAATACTACAATTGGGCAGTACCCTTCCATCATGAAGTAAGTTTTGAAACTAATCAAAGACTATAGATTTGAAGGGAAAACCAAATTGTTTGTCTAAGATACCCATATAACTATCTGGCTCTGTCAGTTTCTCAAGCTGTCTAACAGCTCATTAATACTGATACTCGTTGCCTGAAATTGTCTGGGAGCAGCTGCTCACAGCTCAGTCTTCATGCACAGTCCAGCCTGGGAGCTCTGGCCTTGACCATCGTGTACAAGGGCCAAATGGTGCTGCAGGAGGTGGTGGGACACCCGAGCTGCATGCTCTTGTATGGCTCTCCTAGCCTAGCCACTGAGGCTACAGAGCCCCAGCATGTAGCCTTCTCCAGCCCTGTTGAGGTGCTGGACTAGAAGCAATTCCACTACATGGAGAAGGTGCTGCAGTACGTGACCCCTGGTCCTACAGCTGGAACTCCAGGGGCCTAGGCTGTGGGCCCAGAACCAGGAACAAGTGCAAGTCTACTGGGAGGTGAGTGGGCCCCTGGGCTCTGCCAGCCCCTCCACCCTGGCCTACTTGCTGTCCTGGAACTGCGATACCCCCATCTTTGACTTTGACACGTTTTTCCAAGAGCAAGGGGAATTCTGGGCCCACCGGCGCTGGGGCTCCCCACACTGCAACATCTACCTGGGCTTTGGGCAAGAACTGTCAATGGAGAGGCCAAAGGAGAAGAACCTGATCCTGGTGCAGCTGGAGCCATGGCTATGCCAGGCCTACCTGGAGGGTGTGCAACATGAAGATGTGTCCTCCCTGGACAGCGGCAGCCTTGGTCTCTGCCTGTCTGGGTCCAACAGCCTCTCTGCCGACCTAGAGCACTTCCTGGAGCACTTTCTGATGGAGATGGAGCAGCCTGCCTAGGTCAGACCCTGGACCCCTCTCAATCCAATAAAAACCCAAGAACCAAAAAAAAAAAAAAGAAAAAGAAAATGAAAAAGAAAAAGAAAGACAGTCTTCAGTGCATTCTGCTTTGGGAAGCTAATGATGGTATCTAAAGATGGAGACTTTCCTATATGCCAGACACAGTATTAGGATTTTAAAATATATAATTTAAATCTCCTGGCAACTCTCCAAGGTAGATGATGTTATTCTCATTTCACAGATCAGGAACCTGTCTCATAGGTTAAGAACTTGCCCAAAGTCACACGGCTAGTAATTGCAAAATCTAAATTCAAACCCCTGTCCTGTGTAACTCCAAAGCTCATGCTTTTTCTTTCTCTAAGAGAAGCTTAGAATCTACATAAAATCTGTTACTCATCTTTGTATCCTACTATCTGATTCAGTATCTATCACAGTGTAAGCTAGGAAGAAGTGGAGGAAGCATTATGAACAAGACACAAAGTATGAAAGCTTAGGTATATTCCACTTAATAATATGTGGTCCAGTGGTTTGAACATAGAATATGTGAAGGAGACTGTATAATGTCATTTTGAAAATTAGATTGAGGTGGAATCATGAAACCTTTTGATGATTAGGTCAAAGGATTTTAAATATTTTTAATAGTCAATGAGAAGCCCTTGAAGATTTTTGAGCATTGGTATGGCAGGATCACAGCTGTGCTGTAGGCATATTAATTTGGTAATAGTGGATTGAATGCATTGGGGATTAAGAGATTAAAGGTAATAAGGAGACCAGTTAGCTGTTTGTAACAAAGTAAAAGACAGGTCTTGAGAATCCAAACTTTGGATTGGTTAGAATTGGAAAAGGGAATAATCTTTTTTTTAAAATGAAGTATAATTGATTTACAGTGTTGTGTTAGTTTTTGATGTACAGCATAGTGATTCAGTCATATGTGTGTATACACACACACACACACACACACACACATGCATACATACTCTTTTTCATTTTAGATTATTACAAGATATTGAAATAGTTCCCTGTGCTATATAGTAGGACCTTATTGCTTATCTATTTTATATATGGTAGTTTGTATCTGCTAATCCTAGACTCCTATTTTTTCCCTCACCCTTTCCCCTTTGGTAACCATAAATTTATTTTCTATGTCTGTGAGTCTGTTTCTGTTTTGTAAATAAGTTCATTTGTCTCATTTTTTTAGATTCCACATATAAATAGTGTCATATGATATTTGTCTTTCTCTGTCTGACTTACTTCACTTAGGATGATAATCTCTAGATTCATCCATATTGTTGCAAATGGCATTATTTCATTCCTTTTTTATGGCTGCATAGTATTCCATTGTATGTATGTATGAGTGTATATGTATGCACAAAAACCACAACTTTTTTATCCAGTCATCTGTCAATAGATATTTAGGTTTTTTCCATGTCTTGGCTATTGTAAACAGTGCCGCTGTGAACATTAGGGTGCATGTATCTTTTCGAATTAGAGCTTTCTTCTGATATATGCCCAGGAGTGGGATTGCTGGATCATATGGTCTATTTTTAGTTTTTAAAGGAATCTCCACACTGTACTAAATTACATTACCACTGGCATTGTGGGAGGGTTCTAAAAGAGGAGATACTTTTGACAAATATTTTGCTATTAGAGTTCATTTAAGTTAGCAGTACCTTAATATGATGGCAGGGAGAGAAGGAATTTTGTGATCACTTTGAAATTGAAAGCTTAAAGGATTGGGAGAATGACAACATACTAGCTACAGGGGAAAAAGTCAATGGATAGAACTTTCCCTAGGTTAGGGGACAAAGAGTTTAGTTTTCTCCTAGAGGTGGCAAGGAGATCATTGACAGGGCCTGAAAATGCACGGTTGGACTTCGGAGAAAGGTCAGGGACTGATGTAGAAATTTGAGAGGCACATACATAGAAAACTAGCAAAAAGAAAAAAAAAAACTACTATCTGGAGGTCAGCCTATATATGAATGGATGGTACAGCCCACATGGAATATAGTGTTAAGTTTTAGTTCCTAACAAGGATTTCCTCTCCATTCCTCATGATAGCTGGGTCCAGGGATGGAGAATTCTGTCCATACTGTTCATTGCACCTGGTCGAGGAATACTGGGTGAGTTCTCTGGAGACATATTCAAGGGAGGTGAATCCTGTTTTTCTTTTTCCTTCTCAGCTTCTCCACCTTTACATTGTCTTTCTTCACCCCTTTTACTCTACTAGATTCTGTATTTTCACACTTACTATTTCAGTACAAATTTTTGGCGGTATGGTGTAAGAGAAAAATAGAATGGATTGCAGCTTTTGGATATTGAGTGGGAAGATAAAAGCAGTGCATGAGAATAATTTGTTATGCTGTATTAAAATCCTAGCATTTCCCTACACTTGAATTTTACTTTATATTTTTGATAACTGGGTAGCATTTGTAGTATTTAGCTGCATTAAGGAAGACACATGAACAAGCTGAAGTAGTCAGTGTCATAGAAAACATGAGACAATTTTTAGGACATATTTGCCTTGGCAGAATAATAGCACCTTTGTTCAGATAACTATTAGAGAGACAAAAATAAAAATATTCAATAGTATAGGAGCTCAGTTCCTTTGCTGTCTTAAGTCTACCTTTGTGCTTTTTTTCAGTTGTTGATATTATGTAAATAACACAGATGTCCTGCTTTAAATGTTGCCTTAGCAAAAGTTCCATGCTGATTCTGACTATTGAAGAGCCTGTCTTGTTTTTCCTCTCTGAAACTTGCTCTGTAATTTCTTTTTCTTTTTTAATAATCCTTTTACAAATGCTATTTTGAAATGCTTTGTTTCCTTTTTTACACATAGGAGCATGCTCATTGGAAGCATATTGTGTGTGAAGATTGTCACTTGTTCAATTTTGTGCACTGATGGTGAGCAGAAAATCTTTTTAGCCTCCTTCTTTGTAAAAATGATTTATACAAAACCACTTCAGAATTCAGTGTTAACAGTAAAATTACTTCTCAAGCTATGATAATGAAGAATAACAGAAAACCCACTATGTTAAAAAGTGAATAATGCATCTATTTTAATTTTTGGCTCCACTCCCCCATCAGCTTCTTTTTTGGCTACTGAAAGGGATGCAGTAAAATTCCCCAAAAGTGTTAATTTTTTTTCTGGATCGGCTCCAGTAGAATGTCAAAGGAATTTCAAAAAGAACATTCACTTATGTATAATGGCTTTGGAATATGTAATAGAATATATTAGTATGCTTTTAAAAGGATTATGGGTAGATCATGAAGAACATAAAAGGAGTTATGAACTACTACATTGTTGTTCAGGATTAAACCAAAATTGTTTGCATGTTTAATTTCCTTCATCAATGGTTTATAGTTTTCTGTGTATAATTCTTTCACCTCCTTGGTTAGATTTATTCCCAGATATTTTATTACTTTGGGTGCTATTTTAAAGGGGATTGCTTCTTTACTTTCTTTTTCTGTTGATTCATCGTTAGTGTAAAGAAATGCAACTGATTTTTGAACATTAATTTTGTAACCTGCTACTTTGCTGAATTCTTCAATCAGCTCTAGTAGTTTTTGCGTGGACCTTTTGGGTTTTCTATATATAGTAACATGTCATCGGCATATAGTGACACTTTTACCTCTTCTTTTCCAATTTGGATCCCTTTTATTTCTCTCTCTTGCCTGATTCCTGTGGCTAGGACTTCCAGGACTATGTTGAATAGGAGTGGTGATAGTGGGCATCCTTGTCTTGTCCCAGATTTTAGTGGGAAGCTTTTGAGTTTTTCAACGTTGAGTACTATGCTGGCTATAGGTTTGTCATATATAGCTTTTATTATGTTGAGATATGTTCCCTCTGTACCCACTTTGGCGAGAGTTTTTATCATAAATGGGTGTTGAATTTTATCAAATGCTTTTTCTGCATCGATTGAGATGATCATGTGGTTTTTGTCCTTTCTCTTGTTGATGTGATGTATTACATTGATTTGCGTATGTTGAACCAGCCTTGTGTCCCTGGGATGAACCCCACTTGGTCATGATGTATAATCTTTTTTATGTGTTGTTGGATTCTATTTGCTAAAATTTTGGTGAGGATTTTGGCATCTATGTTCATCAGTGATAATTGGCCTATAATTCTCTTTTTTGGTAGTGTCGTTGCCTGGTTTTGGTATCAGGGTGATGGTAGCTTCATAGAATGAGTTTGGGAGTATGCCCTCCTTTTCAATCTTCTGGAAGAATTTGAGAAGAACTGGTATGAGTTCTTCTTTGTATGTTTGGTAGAATTCCCCGGTGAAGCCGTAAAAAAAAAAAAATTGTTTGCATGTGAACAGATTTAATTGTTTACAAAATCTGCATAACGCTATCAACAGAATGGGATGATGGAGGGAGACATAAAAGCTTTCAGCCTGACTATGATTCACAGATGTTTCTCTAATAAATAGCTTTTCCAAAATATAATCTGAAAGAAAAATAGCAATGAAAACAATTTGTTACTTATAGACAACTAAAACAATTCTATCGATCCTATATTTTAATTGTAAATTAATTGGAATTATGAGGGTAACACAACTCTTGAGAAAATGAATAAGGTGTCTTTATATTCTTTAGGAGGGTCAGTGACAGGGTAACTAGATACCTTTTTTTTTTAAGGAATTGCCCTTTTTAACAGTTTTATTTACTATAGAAAGGCTTTTTTTCTTCTTTTAAGTGATTATTTGAAAAGAATAGGAAAGATACAGCTATCTTTTTTTTTTTTGGAGGTACTTCAGCTACAGAATTGTGTTTATTATATTTAAATTACTATATTTAATATATTTATTATTCCTCAGTTCTTGGTACAATCAACATCATTGTTCTCTCTCTTTTAAAATTGTATTATATTACTGTTTATAACTGAATAATCCACTTCCATCTCCAGTTCCTCTTACAAATTTTCACATTGCAATGGTCAGATATGTAAGGGTCTTTATCAATATATAGAACTGTATTGTTTAGAGAATGTGCCTAACTGTTGAGGTAGTCTGATTGCTTTAATCTGTAGTCTCACACACTTTGAAACCATTTTCCAAGTGTCCTCCAGAGGGATCTTTGTAAAATATAAATTTGATCACGTCATTTGACTACTTAAGATTCTTGGCAGACTTTCCCATTCATTAGGAGACTCTTTTTGTTAAATCCCTGTTTGCTCCTCCCAACAATCTCTTATCAAACTCTCCACCTTCCTCACTAAACTTACTAAATTTTTGTTGAATATCCCATAATGTTTCATGATGCTAGCCTTTGCATAAAGCCTTCCCTGTGTTTGGATTACTTGTCACCAACCTTACACCTCCCTGTACTCTGCCTAGAAAATAATTCTTTTGTCTTCAGAATACAATTCAAGTGCTCGCCTTTTTTATGAAGCTTCCTCCAGACTTCTGCAGGCTGATTTGGTTTATATTGTTTTCCTTTGTGTCTTCACTGTATCTGAAATAGAATTTTATTGTAACATCTGTAACACTTTTTTTGGTTTCCAAGTTTGTGTCCCTTTTCTAAGCTCTGAACTCTAAAAGTGAAGGGAAACTCTTAGTCAACTATTTAATCCAAGTAGTGTTTTGAAATTCCCTCCAAATAAATATTAATCTTTGGTATTTAGGAATGGGAAGTCATAATTCCTAGGAATTCTTAGGTTTTTGTGAAATCATAAATTGTCCTTAAAAATTTCCAGTAGTCTTTGTATGCTGTATTTATTATTATGAATATCTTAAAATTCTGTTTAATATATGAAAAGTGTGGTTTAGTAGTATTTATAAAGAACTGTAGCCTACAGTGAACATTCAAACAGAAGAAAACACCACTGAATAGCTACTGGGTTTTTCAAATCACATAACATTACTTTCTAGGAATGCTGACAGTGTTGCCAAAGAACAGGTTCTTGCCTTGCGCAGGAAAGAATTCAAAGTGAAAAGTGAAAGTAAGTTTATTCAGGGAGATACACACTCCATAGATATAGTGTGGTTAATCTCACTCAGAAGGGAGAGCAGCTTAGGAGATGAACTCTTCATAAGCAGAATGTGGGCCATCTCAAAAGGCATGAGGGAGAGAGACCGAGAGGTGTGTGATGGTGGGGTTTAGTTTAAAGTAAAAGTAGACACATACACCATACATACCATAAAAGTAGATACATACACCATACACAGAGTGCAGGCTGTCTCAGAAGACAAGAGAGAGAGCAACCCTGAGGTACAGGGTTGTTAGTTTTTATGGGCTCGGTAATTTCATATGCTAAGGAGTAGGAGGATTATTCCAACTATTTTGGGGAAGGGGTGGGATTTCTAGGAATTGGGCCCACCCACTTTTGGACCTTTTATGATGAGCCTAGGAACTGTCATGGCACCTGTGGGTGTGCCATGAGGCTCAAGGTCCACTGGAAATTGAATCTTCTGCCATCTTGGTTATAACCAGTCTGCCCTGTCCTTAATTGCTCTGTCATTCCTTCAGTGATTATGCCCTGCCCCATTAAGGCCCTCTTGTCTCAGGAGTACCACAAAAAACTCACATGTCAAATTGCCAAAATAAGGACTTATTTAGCTTCCAAATCCTGTTATTTCTTGAAACACCATTCATAGGATTTGTATAAAGTATATTACTCATATAAAGGTATTCATATTTATTTTATTTGCAAGAGTGATTCACTGTTAGCAGCTGACAGGGCCAGAACCATACACTTAAACATTTTTTATTGAAGTTTAATTGATTTTACACTAGTATGTTAGTTTCAAGTGTACAATATATTAATTAAATCTTTTTGTAGATTATACTCCATTTAAAGTTATTATAAAACAGTCACTATATTTCCATGTGCTGTACAATATATCCTTGTTGCTCATTTATTTTATACATAATAGTTTGTATCTCTTAATCCCTTATCCGTGTCTTTCCCCTTTCCACTTCTCTCACTGGTAACCACTAGTTTGCTCTCTATATCTGTGAGTCTGTTTCTGTTTTGTTATATACATTCATTTTATGTTTTTAGATTCCACATGTAAGTGATAACATAACATATTTGTCTTTCTCTGTCTGACTTATTTCACTAAACATGATACCATCTAGGTCCATCCACAGTATTGCAAATGGCAAAATTTCATTTTTTATGGCTGAGTAGTATTCCACTGTGTGTGTGTGTGTGTGTGTGTGTGTGTGTGTGTGTGTGTGTGTGTGTGTGTATATGTATATCTTCTTTATCCATTCATCTGGTGATGGACACTTGGGTTGCTTCTGTATTTTGGCTATTGTAAATAACACTGTGAACATTGGAGCGCATGTATCTTTCCGAATTAGTGTTTTCATTTTCTTTGTGTGTATACTCAGCAGTGCAATTGCTGGTCATATGGTAGTTGTATTTGTAGTTTTTTGAGGAACCTCCAAACTGTTTTCCATAGTGGCTGCATCAGTTTACAGTCCACTAACAGTGTTCTAGGATTCCCTTGTTTCCACATTCTTGCCAACATTTTTTATTTATAGACATTTTGATGATAGCCATTTTGATAAGTATGAGTTAATACCTCATTGTGGTTTTGATTTACATTTCTTTCATTATTTGTAATCTTGAGAATTTTTTCATGTGTCTGTTAACTTTCTGTATATCTTCTTTGGAAAAATATCTATTCAGGTCTTCTGCCCATTTTTTAAAGTGGGTTTTTCAATACTGAGTTATATGAGCTGTTTATATATTTTGGATACAATCCTTTAACAGTCATCATTTGCAGATATTTTCTCCCATTCCGTAAACTGTCTTTTTATTTTGTCGATGGTTTCCTTTGCTGTGAAAAACTTTCAAGTTTAATTAAGTCCCATTTGTTTATTTTTGCTCTTATTTCTTTTGCCTTAGTGGACAGATCCAAAAAATATTGCTAAGACTTATGTCAAAGAGTGTTCTGCCTTTCTCTTCTAGGAGTTTTATGGCTTCAAGTCTTACATTTAGGTCTTTAATTGATTTGGAGTTAATTTTTGTATATGGTGTAAGGGAATGTTCTAATTTCATTTTTTTTCACATATACCTGTTGTTTTTCCAGCTTCACTAATTGAAGAGACTGCCTTTTCTCCATTTTTATATTCTTGTCTCCTTTGTTGTAGATTAATTGACCATAAGTGTGTAGGTTTATTTCTGGACTCTGTTTTATTCCATTGATCTGTGTGTCTGTTTTTGTGGCAGTAACATGCCGTTTGATTACTATAGCTTAATAGTATAGTCTGGAGTCAGGGAACATGACACCTCCAGCTTTGTTCTTTTTCCTCAAGATTGCTTTGGCAATTTGGGAATTGAATTGTAGCATTTAAATTAAATTAAATTAAATTAATTTTGTAGTTTCATATAAATTTTTGGATTATTTGTTCTAGTTCTATGAAAAAATATTATGGGTATTTTGATAGGGATTATATTAAATCTGTAGATTGCTTTGGGTAGTACTATTTTAATAATATTCTTCCAATTCAAGAGCATGAGATATCTTTACATTTATTTGAATAATTTTCAGTTTCTTTCATCAGTGTTTTATAGTTTTCAGAGTATGTTCTTTCACCTCCTTGGTTAAATTTATTCGAAGTATTTTATTCTTTTTGATGTGATTTTAAATGGGATTGTTTTCTTGCCTTCTCTTTCTAATAGTTTATTATTAGTATATAGAAAAGCAGCATGTTTCTGTATATTAACCTTGTATCCTGAAGATTTACTGATTCATTTGTTAGTTCTAATAGGTTTTTTGGTGGAGAGTAGGGATTTCTATATGTAGCATCATGCCATCTGCAAAGAGTGACAGCTTTACTTCTTGTCTTCTAATTTGGGTGACTTTTATTTATTTTTCTTATCTGATTACTGTAGCTAAGACTTTCAATACTATGTTAAATAATAGTGAGAATGGGCATCCTTTCCTTGCTCCTGAATTTAGAGGAAATGTTTTCCGCTTTTTACTAATGAGTAGGAAGTTAGCTACGGGTTTGTCATAAATGGCCTTTATTGTGTTGAGATGTGTTTTCTCTATACCAACTTTGATGAGAGTTTTTATTATGAATAGACGTTAAATTTTGTCAAATGCTTTTTCTGCACCTATTGAGATGACCATGTGATCTTTATCCTTCCTTTTGTTACTGTGGTGTACCACACTGATTGATAGAATATTGGACCATCCTTGCATCCCTGGAATAAATCCCACTTGATCATGGTGTATGATCTTTGTTATATATCATTGAATTCAGTTTGCTAATATTTGGTTGAGGATTTTTGCATCTATATTCTTCAGAGATATTGGTCTGTAATTTTCTTTTTTTTGCTGTGTCTTTGTTTGGTTTTGGTGTCAAGGGTAATGGTAGCCTCATAGAATGAATTTGAGAGTGTTTCATCCTCTTCATTTTTTTTTTAATAGTTTGATAAAGATAGCCCTGGTGGGTCTAACGGGGGTGCTGTGGGAAGCCTGCACTATCCTTGTGAGTAGTGTGCACATGCTTGCTTACTTCTGAAAGGACAGAGAGGGTGGGCTGAAACTGCATGGGTGGCTATTGGTTTCCCCCAAGCACCCCAGCTTGTGCCACAGTCTGAGCCAAGTGACCACGCTGGCCCCACTTACTTCACAACACAGCTCCATGCTGTGGCAAACAGCTGCTGTGGCCGAGGGAAGAGCTCAGCTGTGAGGGACAAAGGATGCTCAGCCTTGAAGCAGCATCTAAGCAGGGCAAAGGCAGCCATTTCTGGTGCTTACACAGGTAGAGCATCAGAAGCAGTCTGGCTCTCTCACTGTGGCTACACTGCCATAGCCTGCGCTCAGATACATGCTGAGCTCCTGCACCACCCACTCTTTCTTTAGCACTGCTTTCCTCTGGGGCAAGGGTGCTGGTGTTGGATGTGGGGAGGGCACATACTTAATGGGAATGGACCCAGCTCAGACCCCACCTTCAGGCTTCTGCTCCAGTAATAGGGGACCCACTCCTGCCACCAATAGGGCTGTTGATGGCCACTGAGCAGAGGAGATTCCCCATGACATACCTGGCTCTGGCCCTAGCCTCTCCATCAACAGACTCTTCTACCAAGGTAATAGCTGCCAGCACATCCTGGGAAAGATGTGACTTGTGTTCATGTCAGATCTAGCTCTCCCACCAAAGCTGCTGGACGTATGCAGACTACATAGGAATGCTTCCACACAAGGACACACCTTCAGAACTGGCATAGGTAACAGTGTCATCTAATTTCATAGAGACAGAGAAAGCAAAATAAAAAGACAGAGGAATATATTTCTATGAAAGAGCAAGAGATAACCTCTGGAAAAACAACTAATGAAACAGAAATAAACAATTTACCAGATAAAGAATTTAGAGCACTAGTACTAAGAATGCTAACTGATTTAGGGACAATAATAGATGAACACTTTGAGAATTTTAACAAGGAATTAGAAAATATTAAAAAAACAGTCAGAACTGAAGAATATAATAACTAAAATGAAAAACACACTAGAAGGAATAAATAACAGACTGAGTGACACAGAGTACATGTAAGTGATCTGGAAGACAGAATAATGGAACTCACCCAATTAGAACAGCAAAAAGAAAAAACAAAGTTTAAAAAAATGAGAAAACTTTAAGAGGTCTCTGAGATAACATTAAATGTACCAAAATTTGCATTATAGGAATCCCAGAGAAGAAAGAAAGAGAAGGGGGTCAAAAATATATTTGATAAAATTATGGCTAAAAACTTCCCAAATCTGAAGAAGGAAGCTGATATCCATGTACAGGAAGCATAGAGGGTTCTAAACAAGATGAACCCAAACAGACCCACACCAAGACATATTATAATAAAAATGGCAAAAGTTAAAAATAAGTAGGGAATTCTAAATATAGCAGGATAAAAACAAAGACTTATATACAGGGAACCCTCATAAGGCTATCAGCTGGTTTTTCTACAGGAACTTTGCAGGCGGGAACGAAGTGGCATGATGTGTTCAAAGTGCTGAAAAGGAAAAACCTGTATCCTACTCTACTCAGCAAGATTATCATTTAGAATTGAAGAAGAGATAAAGAACTTCTCAGACAAGCAAAAACTAAAAGAATTCATCGATATTAAACCTACGTAAAAGAAATAGTAAAGAGTCTTCTCTAAGTGGAAAAGGTTATAACAAGAAGTAAGAATCTATAGAAAAGAAATAAGTCCACTAGTAAAGGCAAATCTATAGTAAAGGCTGAGGATTAACCACTTGAATAACCTGGCATGAGGATTAAAAGACAAAAAAAAAACTCCTATAACTACAATAATCAGTAAAGAGATAGAAATGGAGATGTAAACTCTGACATAGAAAACATAAAATGTGAGGGTGGGGGTAAAAATTGTAGCTCTTTTAGAATGTGTTTGAACTTAAATGAGTGCTTGTTTAAAACATTTAGAATTATTGGTCAACAAATATGAACCCCCTGGTAAAACCACAAATTAAAAATCTACAATATAGATACACAAAAAGTAGAAAGAAATGTGCACAAACATATGAGTAAAGAAAAATGATCAAACCACAAAGGAAGAAACTAAAAGAAGAAGAAAAGAACAGTGAACCCCCCCAAGCCGAAAACAAGTAACAAAATGGAAATAAGTACATACACTTTTTTTAAATCTTATTTTTTATTGAAGTATGGTTAATTTACAACATTAGTTTCAAGTGTATAGCAAAGTGATTCAGTTATACATATACATACACTAATCACAGTTCTAGGCAATAAGTACATACACTTTTAACTTGACAACAGCTACAGACAAAACTGACCAATTGAACTGTGATTGTGTCTTTCCTGTATTTACTTGCCCTCGTTCCTAGATGTGTTGACCATAACCTTCCACTCCATATGTCCAAAGCACTTCCTGCCTTGCTTCTAATTTGATGTCAGTATGTTCCTTTGATACAGTACTATCTTGAAGTTGTTAAGCTTTTATTCTCACAGAGGAATTAAAATACTTTTCCTGGTATTGTTTTTCTTTATTTCTTGGCTAATTTTTCTTCGGATTTGGAATTTGGAAAAACATACATTTTCTGAGAAATACTGGAAACAAATTATTGTATGGAAATAATCCCCAGTGTCTAGCATGTCAGATATCAGTAAAATATTTTGAAACATCTCTTAAGTGAACGTTCCTTTGTAGGCCCAAAGTCTAACACAGTATCCAGCACATAGACATACTTAAATTATTTTTATTATTGAACCCATAGTTCTTTTGAATCAGAGTGTCATGATAAATCATTTGAGTTTAGATTTGGTAATTTGACACCAGAAGTGCCAGATTAGTTTACATCATTTTGGTAGCTTGGAAGCAGGTACCCTTTATTTAGCTAAAATCTATGAGAAAACCTATTGGATGATAAACTCATCAAAGACTTTCTGCTACATGCATTTGTAAAATTCTGTATCATTTATAGTGTTTGTACTTATGGCAATTGATTAATTACTTGTATGATTATTTGCTTAATGTTTGTATTGTTGACTAGAATTAGCTCCGTGTGGGCAGGGATTCTTTCTGTCATATTCACAGGTGTGATCCCAGAAGGTGCTAGTTACATGCATATGATAGGCAGCTTAATAAGTATTTTTTGTGTGCATAAGTGAATGAAGGAGATAGCAATCTACATGAAGCAGAGTACCCCAGAATGTGAGCCTGTTTTACCTGAGGTCTCTGAGATGTTCTGAAGAACAGTCTGAAAGCCACTACTTACTCCTTGACAAAGACTGCATAATTAATTATGTTACATGGTCTTGCAAAAGGTTTTCTTGTCGTTGGACTGGTAGTCAAATTTTTATTACCCAAGTGGTATGCCCATTAGCTTGTCTGAGCTAGCAACATCATCTTTCATATTAACAGATAGTAGATTATTATTATTGCTCCTACTATTTACTTCCTTGTGACCTCTTTAGGAAGAGCATTTCACCCCTTTCAACTTACTAAATATTTTTGCTAGAATAACTCCAAGGATATCATAATATAATGGTCTAAATTCTAAAGATTTAAAAGAAATTCTTATTTAGATTTTTAATATCTCCTCCTTAACTAGTATGACTAGATTTGTGAAATGGAATCGTAGATATATTAATACTTTGGATATTTTACCTATGTACTAGTTTCATCATAGTGATCTGGTAGGGGTGAGGGCAGAAGGAGTTGAACTGGAGGGGATGGAGTATAGGACAGAAGAGGGCATCAAATCTTCTGAATAAATATTTTAGATTATTATTCCCTGAATATATTATGGCTAGGACTTTTCTCAAATTATTTTCAATATTTCTGCCACAGAAGACAAAGCTAACTTTGTATTTTTCTGTATTTTAATGACTTCCAGGGTTTCAGAATGTCAGGGTGAAAAAACTGCAGTTCATTTCCACACAGGAGTAGTTTCTGGAGATGGAAAATGTGGAGGTGGAGAATGACTACTCAGTCAGAGTATTTGGTCATTGTCATGTCATGGAGTAAAAATACAGATATCTCCTATTGGTGCAGATTTTTCTGGAAGGTCAAACAAAAGGGAACAAGAAAGGAGGAGCATATTATTGAATTTCTCTCATATTCTTTCATTTTCAAATATACTAATTCTTGGATTTTTATCAAATGTTTTTGATTTCTTTTAGTTGTGGGGAACTTGGACTAGTGTTTATATCTGTGGTTGATTTAGAGTATATTTAACTAGCTGAGAAGAATTTTCCCACATGTCTTTGTCAAAAACAAATAAAGCTATTAATTTTAAGCTTGACATTAACATAGTCTTTACTGAAAAAGAGAAATCAAGCAAATTTAATCTATTCATACAAAATTAACTCTGTCCCTTGAGTCACTTAACATAATTGGGTATTTCTGCTTGGGACTGTAAAATGCTTCCAGCTAGTTTGGATAAAAAAAGGAAGACAAAAATAGGTATCTTATATTTCTTAATACCTAGAGTTATTGATATTTTTTATGTATTGAAAATTTGAGTTAGATGACAGAGAATTTGGTTTTCTTTAAAGTTATACATGTATAATAAAGACTACAACAAGAGGATAAAACTTTCAAGTTTCTAGATTTAAGGTAAGTGATAGAGACAAGAGTTTATACAAATAACTCAGAGACAGTGAATGGATATTTTTGAAAAATAAATCAATGTTTTAAAATACAATTAAAATAATTATTTCAGGAGGCAAGGAAAAATACAGAGAGAAATGAGAGAAAACAGATGTGTACCATATATCTAGGGATCTAACATTCTAGTCATAGATATTCTAGAAAGAGAAAAGAAGTGGAGGAAACAGTAATAAAAAACTAAATAAAATAACATTTCCCTGAGATGAAGACAAATTTGAATCTTTCATTGAGTGTTCAGAGAAAGTGCTGTTGACCTGAAACAAATAGACTGCCAGTTATTTCTCCAGAAATATGGGTTTGGAATCAACAAAGAATTGTAATTTGGGATCTGCAACCATGGTGCAAGTCCCATACAGCAAGGAGAGGAAAACTCTTTTAAAAAGGGGAAAAGGACGCTGGGAGGGCTATAGTAAACAAAGTGTCCATTGGAGGAATAAGAGCTGGAAATAGAGTGACTCTTATTGGCTGCATTGTGCAGTCTCTCATTGGCTGATCTCTTTCCAACAAAGAAGAGGGAGTTTTTCCATTTCCTGATGGGTTTTATCATCATAGAGCCTGAGAGCTCCCCCTTCTGGCCTCTTGTCTGAATTTTAATTGAGTTTTCTTTTTATTAATTTTTACAGTGCTAACCAAAACTATTGAGGGAAAAAACTGTCTATCTCTATCTATTTACCTGTCTATCTCTATCTATCTATCTATCTATCTATCTATCTATCTATCTATCTATCTATCTCTATCGATCGATCAATCCATCTGTCTATCTATCTAACTCCCAGTGGAATTTCTGAATTCTGTGGACAAAGAGACCATTTACAAGATTTTATATTGAAAAAGCAGGTACAGTCCAAAAAGAAGAGAGAATCAAATTGACATTGGTCTTCTTGACTGTAACAGTATATGCTAAGAGATAGTGGAGTAGTGTACTCAGAATTCCACAGGGAAAATAATTTCTGATTGTATCATATGACTTCAGTTTATAGATGTGTAGTGATTTTTTATGGTAATGTGATATTGTGCCTTAGAATAAGAAATATATATAGAAGGAAAGAAATAGTAAAGATCAGGGAGGAATTAAATAAAATAGAGCTTTAAAAAACAATAGAAAAATCAATCAAGCCAACAGATGTTTTTTGATAGGGTAAACAAAATTGACAAACCTGGCCAGGCTCACCAAGAATTAAAGAGAGAGGACACAAATAACAAAATAAGAAATGAAAGTGAAGAAATTATAACAAACATCACAGAAATACAAAAGAAGGTAAATAAATAAGAGAATACTATGAACAATTATATGGCAACAAATTGGAAACCCATAAGAAATGGACAAGTTTCTAGAAACATATAGTCCACCAAAACTGAATCAAGAAGAAGTAGATCATTTGAATAGACCAATCACTAGAAGTGAAATAGAATCAGCAATAAAACACCTTCCTGCAGACGAAAGTCCAGGACCATATGACTTCACTAGGAAATTCTACCAAACATACAAAGAAGAACTTATACCAATTCTTCTCAAACTCTTCCAAAAGACTGAAGAGGAGGGAACACTCCCAAACTCATACTATGAAGCCACCATCAGCCTGATACCAAAACCAGACAAAGGTACTACCAAAAAAGGAAATTACAGATCAATATCTTTGATGAATATAAATATAAAAATTCTCAACAAAATATCAGCAGACCAAGTCCAGCAACACATAAAAAGATCATAAAGTATGATCAAGTTAGATTCATCCCAGGGACACAAGGATGGTTCAATATATGCAAATCAATCAATGTGATACACTACATCAACAAAAGGAAGGTCAAAAATCACATGGTCATTTCAATAGATGCAGAAAAAGCATTTGATAAAATTCAACATCCATGTATGATAAAAACTCTCACCAGAGTGGGTATAGAGGGGACATGTATCAACATAATAAAAGCTATTTATGACAAACCTACAGCTAATCTAACATAATACTCAACAGTGAAAAATTAAAAGCCTTCCCACTAAACTCTGGAACAAAACAAGGATGCCCACTCTCACCAGTTCTGTTCAACGTAATATTAGAAGTCCTAGCCATAGCAATCAGACAAGAAAAAAAAATAAATGGGATCAAAATTGGAAGATAAGATGTAAAATTGTCACTATGTACAGGTAGTATAATACTATATATAGAAAACCCTAAAGACTCCATATGAAAACTAGTAGAACTGATAAACGAATTCAACAATGTAACATGATAAAAGATTATCATATAGAAATCTGTTGCATTTCTTTACACTAATAATGAAATATTAGAAAAGGAAAGTAAAAAATCAATCCCTTTTAAAATTGCATGAAAAAATACTTAGAAATCTAACCATGGAGGTGAAAAATTTATATGTGGAGAACTATAAAACATTAATTAAGGAAATTAAAGATGATTTAAAGAAATTGAAAGATATCCTATGCTTTTGGATTGGGAGAATTAATATTGTTAAAATGGCCATACTACCCAAAGCAATCTACAGATTTAATGTAACTTCTATCACATTACCCAGGACATTTTCCACAGAACTAGAACAAATAATCCTAAAATTTATACGGAATCACAAAAGACACAGAATTGCTAAAGCAGTATTGGAGAAAAAAAATTAGCTAGAGGAATAACCCTCCCAGGCTTCAGACAATACTACAGAGCTTCAGTAATCAAAACAGCATGGTATTTGGCACAAAAACAGACATATGAATCAATAGAACAGAATAGAGAGCCCAGAAATGAACGCACATACCTATGGTCAATTAATCTTCAACAAAGGAAGCAAGAGTATATGATGGAGAAAAGACAGTCTCTTCAGCTGGACAGCCACATGCAAATCAATGCAGTTAGAACAGACCCTCACACCATACACAAAAATAAACTCAAAATGGCTTTAAGTCATAAAAATAAGGTAAGACACTGTAGACCTCCTAGAAGAGAACATAGGCAAAACAGTCTCTGACGTAAATGTTAGCAGTGTTCTCCTAGGGCAGTATACCCAGGGAATAGAAATAAAAGCAAAAATAAACAAAGGAGACCTAATTAAATGTATAAGCTTTTGCACAGAACAAAACAAAAAGATAACCTATGGTATGGGAGAAAATATCTGCAAATGATGTGACTGACAGGGCTTAATTTCCAAAATATACAAACAGCTCATACAACTCAATAACAGAAAAACAAACAACCTAATCCAAAAATGGTCAGAAGACCTAGACAAGTATTTCTCCAGTGAAGACATACAAATGGCCAATAGGCACATGAAAAATGCTCAGTATTGCTGATTATCAGAGAAATGCAAGTCACAACTACAATAACTTATCACCTCACATCAGTCAGAATGGCCATCATTAAAGAGTCCACAAACAATAAATGCTGGAGAGGATGTGGAGGAAAGAGAACCCTCCTACACTGTTGGTGGGGATGTAGTTTGGTGCAGCCATTATGGAGAACAGTATGGAGATGCCTGAAAAGACTAAAAATAGAGTTACCATATGATCCAGCAACCCCACTCCTGAGCATATATCCACAAGGAACCTTAATTCAAAAAGATACATGCACCCCAATGTTCACAGCAGCACTATATACAATAGCCAAGACATGGAAACAACCTAAATGTCCATCGACAGATGACTAGATAAAGAAGCTGTGGGATACACACACACACACACACACACACACACACACACACACACACACACACACAACGGAATACTACTCAGCCCTAAAAAAGAATAAAATAATGCCATTTGCAGCAACATGGGTGGATCTGGAGATCATCATACTAAGTGAAGTAAGCCAGAAAGAGAAAGAAAAATACCTTATGATATCACTCATAGTTGGACTCCAAAAAAAAGACACAAATGAACTTATTTACAAAACAGAAACAGACTCTCAGACATAGAGAACAAACTTATGGTTACCAGGGCTGAGAGGGTGTAGGGAGGGATACATTGGGAGTTTGGGATCTGCAGATACCAACTACTGTGTATGAAATAGATAAACAACAGAATCCTACTGTGTAACATAAGGCACTATATTCAATACCTTGTAATGAACTATAATGAAAAAGAATATCATAAGAAATACATATATGTATAAATAAATCACTATGCTGTACCCCAGAAATTAATATAACATTTGTAAATCGACTATACTTCAATTAAAAAATAAGAAATATGCATGTTTGGTCTTTGTCATTTTTCTGTCACAGAGCTCCTAAAATCCTAGGAATTTCTCAAGGGATAATAACAATAAAGGTGTTGTTGGTTATTTTAATGATGTGACTTTTGTACTGTACCTAAGTGTAGGTCCTGGTTGCCAGGAGAACTAACCAAATGATTGGAGGGTTGGAACTTTCAGGAGAGGAGAGGAGAGGAGCTGGAGGAATCAGTCACCAATGGCCAATAATTTAATCAATTGTGCTTATGTAATGAAGCCTTCATAAAAACCCTAAAGGACTTGGTTTGGAGATCTCCCAAGTTGTTGAATACATGGAGATTGGAGAGAGTGGTGCACCTGGAGAGGGCATGCAAGTTCTGTACCCTTTCCCCACACCTTACCCTATACATCTCATATCTGGCTTTTCCTGAGCTATATCCTTTTATAATAAACCATTGTTCTAGTAAGTAAAATGAGTTCTGAGCTATTCTAGCAGATTAATCGAAGCAAAGGAGAGGGTTGTAAGAACCTCTGATTTATAACCAGTTAGTCAGAAGTATGGGTAATAATCTGGAGTTGCAGTTGGCCTCCTGAATTGGAGGAGGTTGTTGGAATCTCCAATTTGTAGCTGATTGGTCAAGAGCACAGGTAACAAAATGGGCTTGGGATTAATGTCTGCCGTGAAGGGCAGTCTTATGGGACTTCCCCTTTACCTGTGAAATATGATGCTATCTCTGGGTAGATATTGTCAGAATTGAGTTGAATTGAGCTTAATTATCAGATACTCTGCTGTCAATAAATGTTTGATGTTGCGTGGGAAGCCCTACTCCCCCCCTGCCCCACACACAATGGAATTGGGTCCACATACCCAAAAGAGGTATCAAGACAGATATTTCAGGCAAAATTCCTCAAGGAAGTTCTCTGGCCAGATGAAGTTGAATTAGAATCAATATTTCAAGTAAAGGAAAGATAAATTAATATAACTGAAATGATTGACAATTCTTACGACATATAAACCTTACAAAACAATTGTATTTTTCCAATTTCTGTTACCATTGTGTTCTATAGAAATTATCTTTCCTGCTGAATGAATGGCATACTCGTTAATGACATCTAAATCTAATTCTATAAATTTTAACTTTCTGTTACTAAAATAGTTACATTACAGCTATTAAGACTTACTTTTGCTCATTTCATTTAAGTAAACACAAAGAAAATTACATACATAATTTTAAAATACAATGAATTTTCAATCATTACATCTCTGTGGCCAGAATGCAAATTAAGAAATAAAATATTACTAACATTATCCAGAAACTCCACTTGTGCTGTGTTCTAGTTTCTGTCCCCTATAAGGGTAATTATTGTCTTGACTTCTAACACAATAGAGTAGCTTCCCTCATTTTGAACTCAGATGTAATACACCATATGATTCTTTTATATATGACTTCTTTTGCTTAGCTTCGTTTGTAAAACTCAGTCATTTTTGAAAAATAGTAATAGTTTGTTCCTTTTTATTGCTGGATAGTATTCTACTTTGTAAATATACTGCATTTTATCCTTTCTACAATTGATGGATAGTTTTTGGTTTTTATGAATAGTGCAGTTCATGCTTGTACATATCTTTTGGTAAACATAGGTAAGAATTCTTGAACTGCTAGTCATAGGGTATACATATGTCAATTTTTAATAAATACTATTAAATAACTTTTTAGTGTTTGTACCAATTTACATTTCCACCAGCAGTGTATAAGAATTCCAGTGGCTTCACATCCTTGTTAACACTTAGTATTTTCTTTTTTTAAATTTTAGTTATTGTGGTGGATATGTAGTGATATCTCATCATGATGTTAATTTGCATTTTCCTTGATACATTAATGATATTGAACAATTCTGTGTATGTATTTGCTATTTGAGTATTTTCTGAAATACTTGTTCAATATTTGCCCATTTTGTATTGGGTTGTATGCTGTTAAAATTTTTAAAAATTGATATTTAGGAGTTCTTTATGTGTTTTGATTACAAGTCCCTTGTCAAACAGACACACACATACACACACACACATACACACAATTATCTTATCTAATTCTATGTTTTGTCTTTTTACTCTCTTAATGGTGTCTGTTGATGTAAAACAGTTCTTTTACTGTAGTCCAATTAGTCAGATATTTTTCTTCATGGTGCTTTTTGTATGTTAAGAAACTTTATTCTACTTGAAGATCATGGATATATTCTATTATGTTTTCTTTTAGAAATTTCATTGCTTTACTTTTCATATTTAGATCTGTAATACATCTAGAATTTATTTTTATATATGGCTCAAGGTAGAGCTTAAGATTCAGTTTATTCATATAGACATCAAATTGACCCAGCATCATTTAACAAAAAGACTATGCTTCCCCCATTGTACTTTTGTATCACCTTTGTTGTAAATAAAGGGGTCATATAGATTGGACTCTATTTCTGGGCTCTATTCTGTTTCATTGATCTAATTATGTGCCCATGTCAATACCTCACTGTCTGAACTATGTTGTTTTACAGTAAGTCTTGATATATAGTAGTTTAGGTCTTCAATTTTGTTGGTCCTGTCCCGTTGAAAACTTCATTCTCATGTTTCATTCAAAGCTTTCTTCCTTTATGTAAGTAGCTTGGTGTGGAGGGGAATATATAGACAGGTAACTCAGACCTGTTTCCCCTTGCCTTCCTGTTCCCTCTGTCCCTGAATCTTACCTTTGCTTTGCTGGAGGAGGGCAAAGTCCCTAAAGATGTCTTCTTATACAGCGTGACAGCCTGTGGCAAGGTTTCTGACCCTTTTCCCCTTGTCATTACTCTTCAACTGGTTTGTCAATAGCTTCCTACAGATAGACGTTGTTATACCCAGCAGGTAGCCCCAGGCTGTATTCCTCTAATGTCTGTTTACCTCCTGCTGCATTGATTGATTTTTTGCCTGTGGCTCCCATTCTCATCTACCATTTGCTACCCCAATTTAGGCTCCCCTGGATCTGGACAGAATCCATATTCCATATATTTAGAAAATACGCTGTCTGACATTTTGCTGTTTCATCACCTCCCACCTTGCCTCAACTCCAGAAGCTCTGGGCTAGGTCAACAAAGAGAATGTTAAACCATGGATAGAACTTGTCAGTTATTCCTTCATACACACGCTTCCCAACTTTTTTTTTTTTTTTAATCTCCTCTTTTCCTGTGCTTTGGGGAGGGAAGTCAATTCAGTGTTTTTCCCCTACACCTAAAGGAGGTAAGGAAAGCAGATTGCCTCTCTGCACAAAAGCTACATTCCTCTGGATGTGACTACATCATGCTCCTGTTGACTTATAAGAAAAATGCTCAACAGAAGTATTGTGAGTGTAAGTTTTATTCAGGGTCTTTACTGAGGACTAATAGCCCAAGAGACAGGCTCTCTGTAGCTATGAGAAAACTGCTCTTAAGCGATAGAGGAGAAGCCAGTATATATATATGATTTGGCTAGGGACTACATGCAGTCAAGCATACACCTTGGTAAAAGATTACTGCTAGTGACAAAGAATAGATATCTCAAATTAATTATTTTAGTGCATTTCTATGTATGGCAGACACAAGAGTCTGAGTTTATTGAACTTCTTCCTGATATACACATCTAACTAAGGGGACTGTTTTTCCAAAGCACAGAGGGTCTCATCCTGTTTTTCATCCTGAATTCTTCTTAGGGTACACTGTTGGTCAGCAATTACACTGGCTAATAATTTAATCCTTATAGAACTGGTTGATGAACAACATTTTTTGTTTTACACTCCCAATTCTTCTTTCTTAACTCTGAACTTTAAATACACCTTGAGGTGGGAGAATCTCATGCCAATACCTGTGCCTTTCACGAACAAGGCTATCCTTGTAATCCTTGTGACTTTTGTTTACCTCAAGGCAGCAAAAGATAACAACCATATCACATATAAACTTGTTAAATATACAAGAAACCATGGGAAGCGTGAAACTAGTAAAACCTAAATCACTGTTGATAATATGGTTGTAAAATAGCACAATTATTAGGAAATGTTTCTGAAATAAAAGTCATAAAGAGGAAATAATAGTAATATCGCATTGAAATTCCACATTATTTGACCAAGACTTTGGGGTGAAAGTGAGAAAAGAATGATGTAAATTGTACTTTGTTAAGGATGGGCATAGTTACAATTTAGTTCTTGATGCCAATAAGAAATACCTGTTTAATGTAGTTGCACAAAAATAGGGGAATGATGTAGTAGAAATAAAGTGTTAAGGAAAAATAACTAGTGAAGAATAAAGATATAAAGAAAACTTGATCATGAAAACAGAAAAAAGAGAAGAGGCAAAAAGAACAGGATAATAAAGACATTACATAACATATAGCCACAGGAATAATGCCAAATGTGAACAAATTAAAAGACAAAGTTTCTGAGATTATAAAATGAAAAAAGCCAACTGCATCTATGATGTTTTCAAGAGATACAGCCAAGATAAAATGACAAATAGAAGGAAAATAAATGTGTAGTCAAAACTATACTGGTTAAATGTAAACAAAGAGGAAGATGAACTAGCAATATTAATGACAGACAAGATATAATTCAAGATGGTGACCATTATATGAAATTAAATTGATTTTTTGTAATAACAAAATATATAATTTATAAATATGATGTATCATTCTTTTGGTTAACCAAGAAACATAACAAAACATGTAAAGCAAATTTATAAATTTAAAGTTTGATAATAGTTCAATCACAGTGACATACTGTGCATGGTAACATTTCTCAAAGTTTGATGAAATAGACAAACTAGGGTTATAGATGGTATGAATTATGCAATTAATAAACTTGAAAAATGTACATCTTACCTTTAGAAACAGAGTATTTTTCACTGCTCATGTAACATAAGAAAACTGCATACTAGTTTTCAAAGAAAAGCTAAAGAAATTATTTGAAGTTGAGTAATTATTTTGTGACTATAATGTGACAAAACTAGAAATATATCACTAAAAGACAACAAATCTAAGTACTTAAAAATTTTAAAATGTGTACTAATTTTCAAGGTAAAAGGGAAATCAAAACTGAATTACAGGAGGAGGGTATGGCTCAGTGGTAGAGTGCGTGCCTATCATGCATGAGGTCCTGAGATTCCCAGGACAGCCATTAAATAAATAAATGAACCTAATTACCTCCCCTCACAAAAAACAAAACAAAATGAAATGGTATTACAAACTGTATATGTAACAATTGAAATGAAAATATGACTTGTCAAAACCTAAGTGATGTGGATAAAACTATACTCAGTAGAAATATCATAGCCTGTAATGCTTTTACTTTTAAATAATAAATTTAAATGAAGTAAGATTTCAACTCAAAAAGCTAGAAAAAAAAAGACATAATAAATACTTAGATATCGAATTCTTACAGTTAAGAACAGAAAGTAGTAAATTAGAAAGTAAACAAATACATGAATAAATAAACGCATCCTGTAGATGTTTGATTAAAATAAAGCTAATTGAATCTTTGAATATGACAATAAAATAGACTCACCTAGGCAAAGCAAGGAAAGGAAAATAATACAGACCATTAGGAATGAAAATGGTGATAGAACTGCAGATACAGATGATAACAATAAATTAAAAAAATGTGTAATTTATGTTCAATAAAATTAGAAAACCTAAATGGAAATAGTTGACTTCCTAGAAAGATGTAAATGACAGAATTGGTGCAAGACAAAGTTGACTGTATTGATAGGTCAGTAACAATAGAAGACACTGGAAATTTTAAGGATTTACTCCACTGAAGTGCTAGTCCTTGATGATTTTACATGTTTATTCTTTCAAATAATTCAGGTAACAGACACTTTCTCTGTTAGTAGATTTATTCTGGAAATTAAAAAACAAATAAAAGGCAGAAAACTCTTCCATTTACATAACCATGATAGCAAAACTGAAATAAAAGAGACCAAAAAACTGGAGACCAATTTTGCATATAAATATGGGTACAAAATCCTAAATTACAAATAGCAATCTAGGATTATGTTAAAATATATATACCATAGGTAGACATGTTTACTTTCAGGAGTATGAAGATGTTTCTCATCAAGAATTAAATATATTAGTGTATTAAAAGAGAAAACTCATTATCATCCTGAAAGATCTAAATAAATTTAATGAGCCATAAGAGCATTCCTTCTTTACTCTTCCTACAGAAATAATGATGATTACTTTGTTTTAGGCACTGTGCTAGCACTTTACATGGGCTAGCTAATGTAATCTTTACAACATCCCTATGAAGTAGCTGTTATTGTTACGTACATTTTATAGGTGAAGAAACTGAGGCACAGAGTGGTTACATAATCTTTCCTGCAGTTAGAAATAGAAGCAGAATTTGAACTTAAGCAGTTTGAATTCTGAGTGTGCTTTTATTCACTATGTTATTCTGCCTCTTTTTGTTCATTACTGAAGGAATAAAAGCTTCCTGAATATGGTGAAAAGGTGTCCATGAGAATCCAACAGCAAACATCATACTAAATGATGAGACCCAACAAGCATGCCATTAATTCATCAACAAGAGTCATACTCTCGTTATTTTAGTGGTTTTAGCCATTGGGGTTGTAAGGGAAAAAAAAATCCAGGAAAAGTCAACTGATTAGCAGTTTAACACCGTCTATAACCTTAAATCCCCCTTGCCATGCAACATAACATATTCTCAGATTCTAGCAATTAGAACATGGACATCTTTGGGATACCATTATTCTGACTACCACAGCATCCTTGGAAATATTGTTACCTAAGCAGAGAGTATGAGAATAATAACAGTTGCCACCCAAATCAGTGTTTTGCTTGGCAACTAGAGATTAGTAGAGGGTATAATGATGATCAATTTTTGTATTAGCTGTGTTTAAATCTTATTTGCTATACATATGAATATAGGCCCAAGAAAATCAGACTTTTAGTTTATTTAGGAGTAACCTTTAATATGTGAATGCTTAGCAAATAAAATAGTCTCACTAATCAATGTCCAGGTTACTTGAAATTTCCGTGGAAAACCTATTTTGCTTATATTTGTTCTAAAACATACTAATCCAATTTGTTACATTAGTACAAGTAGTATAACAAAAGAAATTAAATCTTTGATAATTGGGGATCTCATATTGTCTTGGAGCATTCATTCTAGGCAAAAATTCTCACGTATAAAATTTTAAAAATATACACAGGTACATATAGGAGATGGAATTTAGGGTAAATTAGACCAAGTATCTATAAACTGCCTTTTTGGGAATAAATATGTAATAAGCATTTAAAACTTTTTCAAGACGTCTCTTAAAGATACTCAGAAATTCTTGCATTTTATAAAACAGCCTTAAGTTAATCAATGTCTTAATATAGGCCCTCTTTTTAAATTTGAGGATTATCTTTGAGAAACAAGAGGAGTGCAGTGCAAAAAGTTGAAATTAAGTAGAGCATTAGCTCAAAGCTTGAGCTTTTGAACATCAAATTTTTTTAAAATTAAGTTTTCAGTTGGAAGATATGGGTCTGGCTTATTTATAATTTTTCAAATGTGTGTGGATGTTCTTTGGATATATGGATATGTGCCTAAAGCAGTTGAATATATTTATATGCATTCTGAATTTCTATTCTAAACCTCCTTGTTTAAAAAAAGATATATCCACATCCATTCTGTTTAGGAAAGGAGATATACATTGGAGATTTTTTCCCCTATGCTCCTATTGTGATTAATTCTTTTTTTTTTCTGATAATGGGTTATGAAGGTGGTATAGGTAAATGAAATCTATAGACCTTGAATCTTATTTTAATTATAACTATCAGTATCTTCCCCTACTAAATATTTATAAGGTCTAATAACGTGCAGGAAATTTAAAAATAATTTGAGCTAATTTATAGTATTTCCTCATTTTTTTTCCCATTCTTTGCTGGAGGTATTCCTGAGCAACCTAGTGTTCTAGTCAGTTTTAACTGAAACTTGACTTCCCCCCAAAGACACCACTGCCCTTGCAGTTCTCTCTAATAGAGATATCTCATCATCCACGCATTTCACACATGGTACAAACCTCAGTTATTCTTTCACTCATATCCTATCCATATGGATACCATCTCCCGTGGGTTTTATAAAATAGACATATCTGCTTGAATTTTCTTCCTCTTCTTTACCTCTGTATCTCCACTAGTGCAGATTTCTTTGTTTCCTCCCTAGATTGTTGAAACAGACTACAAACCTGACTCCCTGCAATCAGTTTGTTCACTCTGTTCACCGTCCAGCTGTCATTAGAGATCTCATTTTAAAACACTGACCAGATCCAGAAACGTGCTTAGTATCTTTCTGATAACCTCCTAGGTCCAAATTGCTTACAGAATAAAGACTAAGCTTCTTGGCATGTTATAAGGCTCTTCATAATCTAGAGCAAACCTATCTTTTCTCCTCTCATGTTTGATTGTTTTTTAAAAATTTTTTCTTGAAAAATACATGATAATTTTGACTATTCAAATAATTCAGAAGTAACTATTTTGCATACATTTTTTATATTAATGCAAATATTTCTCATCATTAGAATGAGAATTATAATAGTATCTGTCTCATAGTTGATGTATGGATATAAATGAGTTAATGTAAAGCATTTAGGATATTGACATACACAAAATTATACAGCTTGTTTATTTCCTTTAATATGTTTTCAAGGCCAGTACATATAGATCAAACTTATTTGTTTTAATAGTTGCAATATTCTGTAGTGTAATTAAATCCTAATAAAGTTTTCCCTTTTGATGGGCATTCATGAGCTTTTTCTTTTTTACTATTAAAATTATACAATAAATATTTTCATGCCAGTAGTCTTCATTTCATAGGCGTCTAGAGGGATTTGCCAGAAAAAAGCTGTGAAATGTAATCTATGTACCGCCGACTATGAACAATAGTAAAAAATCTCATTCTAGTGCCACAATAGAGAAATTGGTGAATATAAGAGAACCCTTAGGAACAGACCAGCAGTGCATACAGGCATACCTTCGAGATATTGTGGATTCGGTTTCAGACCACTGCATTGAAGCAAATATCACAATAAAGTGAGTTGTATGAATTTTTTTGTTTCTCAGTGCATGTAGAAATTATATTTACACTATACTGTAGTCTGTTAAGTGTACAGTACCATTGTGTTCAAAAAGCAATGTACATACCTTGGTTAAAAAATACTTTATTGCTAAAAAATGATAATCATCATCTGAGCCTTTAACAAGTTGTAACCTTTTTGCTGGTGGAAGGTCTTGTCTTAATGTTGATGGCTGCAAACTCTTCAAGGTGTTGGTTGCTGAAGGTTGAGGTGGCTGTGGCAATTTCTTAAAATAACACAACACTGAAGTTTTCCCCATTCATTAGCTCTTTCTTCCATGAACAATTTCTTCATAGCATGCAGTGTTGTTTCATATCATTTTACCCACAGTAGAACTTCTTTCAAAATTGGAGTTAGTCCTCTCAAACCCTGACACTGCTCTATCAACTAAGCTTATGTAGTATTCTAAATTCTTTGTTGTCATTTTAACAATCTTCACAACACCTTCTCTAGGAATAATTCCACCTCAAGAAACCATTTTCTTTGCTCATCCCATAAGAAGTAACTCTTCACCCACTCAAGTTTTATCATGAAATTGTAGCAATTCAGTCACAGCTTCAGGCTCTGCTTCTGGTTCTAGTTCTCTTGCTATTTTCACCACATCTTCCTGCACTCAAGTTTTGAGCCCCTCAGAGTCATCCATGAGGGTTGGAATCGGCTTCTTCCAAACTCCTGTTAATGTTGATATTTTGACCTCTCCCCATGAATCATGAATGTTCTTAATGGCATCCAGAAGGGTGAATCCTTTCCAGAAGGCTTTCAATTGACTTTGCTCAGACCCATTAGAGGTATCATAGTCTTATGAAATGTATTTCTTAAGTAATAAGACTTGAAAGTTGAAATTACTTCTTGATCTGTGGGCTGCAGAACGGATGTTGTGTTAGCAGGCATGAAAACAACAATCTCATTGTATACCTCCATCAGAGCTCTTGGGTGACCAGGTATATTGTGATTGAACAGTAACAATTGGATAGGAATCTTTTTTTCTGAGTAGTAGGTCTCAACAGTGGGTTTAAAATATTCAGTAAATCATGTTGTAGACAGTTGTGCTGTCATCCAAGCTTTCTTGTTCTATTTACAAGCACAGACAGAGTAGATTTAGCTTAATTCTTAAGGGCTCTAGGATTTTGGGAATAGTAAATGAGCACTGACTTCAATTGAAAGTTATCTAATATTTTTGGATATTAAACATACCTTTCTGTGAATGATTTTTAATTTAATTTCATTGGCGTCAGAAAACATATTTTCTGTCATTTGAATCTTTTATATTTACTGAGATTTGTTTTATGATCCACAGTATGATATATTTTGATAAATATCCTGTGTTCACTTGAAAATGTAGTCTGCTGTTATTGGGTAAGTGTTCTGTAAATGTCAGTTAGGTCAGGTTGATTGGTAGTGTTATTCAAGACTTACCTTTACTGAATTTCTGTTTACTTGTCCTATTAATTGTTGAGAGAGGGGTGTTGAAATCTCCAAGTATAAGTGGGTAGGTCTATTTCTCTTTGCAGTGATATCAGTTTTTGCTTCATGTATTTTGAAGTTCTGTTATTAGATGCAAAAAACCACTTAGGATTATTATGTTCTTCTGATAAATTAGCTTCTTTATCATTATGAAGTGACTTTATCCCTTGTAATATTCTTTGCTCTGAAATCTGGTTTGTCCAATGTTAGTATAGTTATTCAGCTTTCTTTTGTTAAGTGTTAATATGATTTTTATGCCCTTTACTTTTAACATACTTGTATCTATATTTAAAGTGGATTTCTTGTAGTGGACTTATAGTTGGGTCTTACTTTCTTTAATCCATTCTGATGATTTTACTTTGTTAACTGAGGTGGTTAGAAAATTGATAGATAATGTAATTATTGATACGGTTATGTTTAAATCTGCTTGTAACAGTTTGCTTTGTATTTGTCTCAATTATGCTTTCTCTTTTCTGCTTTTTTCTTTAGACTCTTTTGGATTATTTTTCATTATTTTATAGATTATTTAAAATAAGTACAGTGCATTTATTTTAACACTTGTTTTACCTATGGCTTATTTATTCATTAAAAATAATCCTTTATTTAATTTTTAAATTTATGTAATTTAGCATGCATTTATTAAGTAGCTGTTGTGTTGAGTGTTTAGAGAATTATTGCAGTAGGTGAATCTTCTTCTGGGTTTTGGAGGAATGGTAAGGTATGAATTGGTTAGAGAATCTATTATAGGTTAGTAGAAGGGCATGATTAAAAGCACAGAGGTGGGAAGTTAATAGGGAAAGACCGGATGAACTTAGCAGGAGGAACAAAAGTATAACAATTTTAAGAATATAATAGGGGACTGAAAATGCTTCAATGATTGATTTAAAAAAATGTTAAAAGCTTAACAATCTTAATGAAATTGTAAAACATATGCACAATTTATAACTTTCCTGGTTTAACTATTACTTTTTTTAATACTTAGGAGGTAAGCTCCCATTAAATAAAAGAAACCACTGGATTGAAATAAAGTTAAAACATTGCAATTGACTAATTATGTTTGAATATTAGTTGCTTCAAGACCTTCTTTATTTTCAAATAAATTGTTTAATTCTCATCTAACTTGACCTCTCTTCTTTTTGGAACAATTTCCTGTTTTAAAATGTAAAATGATTTCTCTTGGTTTTATTTATTCCAGAACAACTCTCAGTGTCCTTCATACAACTTTTTCCCTCTGCTGGACCCTTCCGTACTGTTAATTAAACATGGTTCTGTTGTCTATCCACATTTCTCTCATTTTTCTTTTTCTCACTGTATACTTTCATATAAGTTCTCTGACAGTTTCAGTGAGGTCTGGGAGGTTTTCAGGCTTTGAGTTGCCTGGTACTTCAAACTATCTACCCAACTCAGGTTTCAATTTTTTTAACCAGGGATTGATACTTTTAAACTAATATCAACCATTGAGAGAAGGTTTCACCTTGTCCCTATATACCCATTTTCCACTGAGGTATTTAAATCTAATGCCCTCCCTCATACAGAGTCTGATTTCAGGCACTCCCCTGGTTTTACCTTCTGTTTAATAATAATTAGTTCTAACAAACATAATAGATGCCAGTAGTATGTTCTACTACTGCCCTAAGTGCTTTATGGGTATTGATTCATTGACCCTGACAACACCATAAAGTAGTACTATTATTATCATCTCTATTTTGTAGATGAGGAATTGAAATTCAGTTAGGTTAAACACCTCATCAAGGGCTACCCCCAGCAGTAATGGAGCCAGAGTTTTGAACTCAGGTAGTCTAACTTCTAACTAGATATTTTTGTAGTCTTCTGGGGATTCTTACTTTTATATAAGTATATCAGTTACTTAAAATTGGGTCTCCAGACCTGAAGTCATAGTTTGCTCTTCGTCTGCAATGTCTTGCCCCAAGCAGATTTGCTTCTTTTTTCACATCTTTGTTAATGTTGTCATTTTCCTTCTAGTCATCTAGGCCTGAAGTTTGAGTCAATCTGTGCTACTACTTTTTTGTTCCTTCAGTTGATGCCTGATTCTTATTGATTTGTCCCTTTAATAACTATCAAATAAATGCATTCTACTCATTTTCATCATCTCACCTTAAAGTTGGTTGTGATCTCTTGTTTGGAATAGCTGTTCTTTTCTCAGAGATGCCTGTGTGCTCTGATACCCAATTATCTTACTACTCTGGAATTGTTAGTTATTTGTCTGTTTTCCCCATTAGAGTCTTCTCTTGTAAAGAAGAACCTTGAATTATGATTTTGTATTCTCAATGCCTAGCTTAATATGTGACATACAATTAGTATACAGTAAATATTTTGTGAATACCTAAATTAGTTTGTCATTAGATGTTAGTTTTAATGGCTCTGATAACATCAGATAAAGTCATTTTTTTGGTCTACTTTTGGAAAATTGTCTTTCAGTGCCTAATTTTTTTCAAAAGCTATACCTAGTTTTTGTGTAATTGTAGTGATCAAGGATAGAGTGTACTCTTTCATATAGTTATGTGTTATCTTCAGAACATATATAATAAAATAATAACTTCAGAACTGTTAGAATCTTATTATGGTTTGTGACAATCCAACTAATTATATTTTCATGAATGAAATACTTATTATATTCTCTTGGTAGCAATGGAACAGCAAAAAGTGTTTCTATTCTTCCCATATGCAAAAATATCTTGTAACTTATATAATCACTGTCATCTCAGAATGAGTGTGTGAAAAGGGAGGAGGCAGGTGTCATAAGTCTTTATTCTTTGGTAAAGAATATAGTAGCTGAATGTTAGTTGCGTCCAATATTTAAGTAATGATAGAAAGTGATAGGGAATTTTGGGGTACAAATTTAATGCATGGCAGTGGGCCTACATTTGCTAATAATTTCTGAAGGTAGTTATATTCCCTAATAATTTCCCTGCATCAAATAAATGAAGTTACTGTTCTGAGGGGAATGCATAAAAGGTGGCAATCATTTTCTACATGACTAAAATTTTCGTGTGCATCATGCTTCTAACTGTGGGACTCTCAGGCTTCTTTTTGTTTTTCAAAGCACGATTCTGCTTAACCGTTAACTCTGCGCTTATGCTTTATTTGCAGCATCTGGCGAGGCCCCAATGTGAACTGCACAGACAGTTCGGGTTACACTGCTTTACACCATGCAGCCTTAAATGGACATAAGTAAGTGCCATTTATTTGGACTGGGATCTTTGTGTATTTAGTTACCTGTGATGAAGTTAATTGTGTCTGATGATACCTGTCTCATGTTGCCATGAGTCCCCTGGGCTTAGATGAATTTGGAGAGGCACGAGGTGTCAACAGTGACAAGTTGAAAGTGGTAGAAATGTTGCTGAGGATGATTATGTGCAGAGTGTAAATCATGTCGAATATCACACAGGGAAAATGGAAGAACAAACAGGACCATAAGGGAGTGGGATAAACTACTTAATGACACTTCCCTAATTTTTGGGTGTCTTCATCAAGTATGGGATTATTCACTGGGAATGAAATCTTAATAAAGTCTTGCTGTTACAAGCTGTGGGCATTTACATGAACCACTTCAAAATTCTTCAGATTAAGCCAAAATGCTTTCTGTTTGTCATTGACGGATGGCCTTTCTGGTTTTGAATTTCTTTAATCTATGGAATTATGTTTCAAATAATGTGATCCTGTACAGTTTGGAGAGTGAAAGAATGTATAGCCTTAACCACCACTTTATTAACAGTGTTTTAGCCAGGTAACCTAATGGTTTAGTGACAGAGTCAAAATGTGAGGAGTCCGCTGAATGATTCAAATGTTCTGCTCTGTCATCAAAGGAAAAGTGACCCCTTTCAGATGTCTCCCCCTCCTATCTGTTTTTCTTTTGCTTCAAATGATTCAAGTTAGTCTTTTCAGATCTGGATCTTGTAATTTCACTTCAGTTTTTTAGATGTGGTAGTTACTACCTTAAAAATGCTAGTTCCCTTTCACTTTCCCACCTCACATTTCTTTTATTCTGTGAATTGAGACACAAGCGACTTAGTCATACTCAATCAAATCTTATGGGCTTAAAGCTCTTATGCAAGAAACATCATTTTTGTCATTATTTATCATTATTACATTTTTATCTTAAAACTTACTGCATAAATCTAATATTATCATTCTGTTTGAAGAATCATCTGGATTATGTAAAATATCATAATGTTTTATCACTTTGATTATTAGTATCAGTATTTCCAAATTACACTTCTTTTCATCCAGTCCTTGTTCTATATTGTATCAATTTATATACCATCTAATTTAGAACTTTTTATTTTGCTGACTCTTTTTCAGCTATATTGCTGTCCTCTGTATAGTGGAAAATGTGCCCAGATCCCTACCATCTGAATCTTTTAAAGGAATTGCAATTTATTCTTCTTTGTACCTGGGTCATCAGGAGCGAAGTCAATTAAATTAGCCCAGGGTATACAATACTGATATCTTCTCTGCCATCCTAGTTGTGGTTTCAGGGTGGTACCATATTTCTTAGTTCCAGTTGGAAAGACAGACTATCAAATCTGATGGATAGAAGATCTTGAACCTGACAATTTGAGCTATACTACTTTTCTTGTCTATCTCAGCTTGACATCATAAATACTTCTACAAATAATATTGTCCCCCAACAAACATATCCCTCCTTGATTTTCAGTGAAGTTCTAACCACTGAGGTTTGTTTCCCTGAGGCCTATTACATAATTTTTAGTTTTTATTGGCAGTGTGCAAAGTGAGGAAAATTTAGGTGAATTGAATAGCAGTCATTACGATTATCACAAAGAGATGGGGGATTTGACTATATACCTTTTAAGATCTCTTTAATTGCAGATGTTCTCTGAGAATTGTATGTCTCTGCTTTGCTTTTATCTAAAGGACTCATTTGTCTTTTCTTTTTAACACTTTCTAGAAAGATTTTACTTAGTGTCATTCTGTAGGCATTGGAAAAAAAAGGAAAATTCTAATCCCATCCCTCCCTCTCTGCTGGTTACATGACCTTGAGCCATTTAATTCAGCTCTTTGGGTCTCAGTTCAATGTACTGAAAACACTGGCTGAATATTTTTCATTATTCCTTCCAATTATAACATTTTATGATATACTATCGTTATTATTTGTGGCTCAGTTATGTACTATGATGCTATAATTCTAAAATTTGGATTTTCATCTAGAGTATAAGATGTCTTGATTTTAAATTATTTAAATTATCAAAGACCTTTAAAATTAGAGATCACTTATTCTACCCTACTCTCCTCACTGTTCTCATTTAACAGTTGGAGAAAAAAGACCACTCTGGATAATTGACTTAGTGGCTACTTAGATATTAAGCTGGGGCTATATCTACAATCTAAGTATTCTAGTTCCACATAGATACTTTTTACCAGTACTTTACATTATCTCCCCTTGTGGCTGTATGCACTAAGTTTTCTGAATTCTTATTGGTTTTTCTCTGTCACGTTATGTATTTCTAGGCTGCCTCCCATTGTCATCAAGTAGTATGTTCTCATGTAATGTTAATTTAAATATTGGCTTAAGAAGAGATATTTGAAGGAGATAAAAGTGTCACAGAATATACCTCAGAGCCAGAAGACAATGGTTTTACCTTTCTTTGTCTTTGCTATTCTCACTTAGCATAGGTAATGGTCAATTGATTGTGTTTATTCTTCCCAAGCAAGCCTTAGCAGGCAGCATAGAAACACATCTTTTCTGTGTTTGTTACTGCTGCTCTTATATCCATCAGCTCTAGATTGTTTCCATAAACACTATGATCTCTAGGCTGAAGTTCATGAAATTATAGAACTGGAATTAATGTTACAGGGTCCTGTAGTTTATTCTTTTATTTGAGCACATGCTTTTCCCCTCCCACAGTATATAACCTATGGCCTTTATACTGCAAATTAAGGCTGTATCCTCTTTATTTTGTACATTTTATCAGGAGCTCTTGTTTATCACTGCTTGTTAATCCGCGAATGGAGCAGCATTTTGTTGAAGTACATTATTTGATAATTAACAGTTCATCTCTGCTTAGCCAAATCAGGGCACAATAGAAACTGTACTCTATTGGTGATTTCCTGAGTCATTTGCAATTACAAATTAGAAAATTATGACCTTCAAACAATAGAGAAAAACATGGTAAGTAGAACGAAATTCACTAGTAATGATTATAAATAAATTATTTCAATAGATAGGCTAGAGATCTATCCATTTCTCTTTCTTTTTTATCCTTTTTTAAAATATAAAGGATTCATTGTCTCTCTCACATATTTCTACTGCAGATTAGATTCCTTTAATTCTCTTCTGAATAGCAATCAGCAGGTCTTTTCTCCCTCCTTCCCTCCTACCCTCCCTCCAATTCTCCTTCCTTCCCTCCCTCTCGCCTATTCCTCCCTCTTTCCCTCACTCCTTTCCTCACTCCCTCCTTTCTTTCCTTCCTTTTTTCTGCCTTTCCTTCCATTCCTCTTTTCTTTTCTTTTTCTTCTTCTGTCCTTTCCTCCTGTCTTTTAAAATAATAATCTTATCATTCCCTATAAGGTTTTACTAAACCTGTGTATTCATATTTCATTTCAGTTTTCCTTCTCTTAGCATATTTCTTTTTCTTTTCTTTTTTTTTTTTGGTTAAGTTTCATCTCATTAAACTATATTGAGTACATTGTGATTCTTGGATACTGTTTTGAAAAATGTCAGTACTGAATTATTATTGTATCCTTCAAATATGTATGGACTTTTATATGTGTGGGGTTAAAATTTTTTTATTCTTGCTTCTCATTCTTTAGATATTTAATGCTTGAATCCTAGACTCTGTTATCTATAATCCAAATTGTTTCTCAAAGTGGATCTAGAATCCAGATAGTAAGCTATCTGATTTGCTCAGAATAGGTTTTCTAATGAAAGAAAGGTATTTCCTCTAAAAACTTGTATAATCTAGTCCATGAAGTTGTTCTTTGAATAACCTATAAATATCTTTTAGTTGATTGCTTCATTCTTGGATAGGGATATTAACTAGTTAAAATTTGCCTTTATTCACTATAGAAATCTATGAGAGTGAATTCAGTACAAAAAGGAGCTTCAGCTAGAAAATGGAATGTATTGTCCTAAAGTCAAACATATTTGCAACTTTGTTCCCATTAAGAAGAGATAAAATCTTCAAGAAAGTCTGAAATTAAAATGTCCATAATGAATTTGAGAATTTTATTACTTTTTTAATACTAAATCCATATGAAGATGATTTGCATTTATTTCAAAATTCTTTGGATTACTACTAAGCACAGGAGAATAGAATAAAATAAGTATCTTTGGTTAATTATAGGGAAACTTGCTGTTGAGGTAAACAAATTTGTTATATTGAACCTTCCCAATTAATTTAATTTTGATCAGATCATACACCGAACTTCTTAAAAGACATTTCATATTAATGAGAAGTATTATTTATGTCTATCAGAAAATGAAACAAATTAAACATAATAGCAAAAATCAATACCTTTAGAATTCCTATTTTTACCTGAACTTACATATGTTAGCCTCAAGCTACAAAATGTTGTAATGATTTAAATGGGATTATTATTAAATTTGATTTTTTTTCCTTTTTCAGTTTTATTAGGTAGAATTATTACAGTTTGACTGCACATACATATTATATTGCATGTAAATACATATATATTGATATTTTGTTGTGCTCCTGGGAAACAATTATTTTTCCTGTGATCTCATCAACCACATTTACTTTAGTGTTTTAGCATTTCTTATTTATCAAATTCTGTTAAGAAAGAACACCACTTTAGGTTTCAGATATGAGAATTACTTCCCTGCTTGCTATTCTATAGCCAATATTCATCAATATAACTTCATATTTCAAGCCAGGTAACCAAGCACAGTCAACATGTTCATTTCTTGATACCTCTGGAAGATAAAAGATGGAACTTAAGTAAAAAAGAAAAATGGATGTTAAATAAGTTTATTATGTTTGCAATATATACATATATCAGATCATCATGTTGTATACTTCAAACTAAAATCATGTTATATGTCAATTATATTTTAAAAAAATTGATTTGGTGGAATTCTTGTGTTAACTAGCCTTCGTGTTTAGATACTAAACAAAGTACCTGGAATTAATTTGTTCTTAATGAGCCTGGGTGAAAAAGGCCTGTGTAATATATATTACTTGTGATATACATGGATGCATCATAAGAAAGATTAATGACAATTTGTTGATTAATATTTTACTTAAGATTCAGTAAGACCAACAGGCACTAAAAGATATAACTTTGTATTTCACAAGTATGTTTTCACATTAGAAATCTGAGCTCAGCCAGTTCATTAGCCAGTTTCTCTGAATAAGAGGAAAGACTCAACTTAAATAAAATTTAAAAAACAAATTTCAATTTAAAAATAAACAAATTTAATAAGATACTTATTTAATAAAATGAATAAGTTTTTAAAAAACTTAAGTAAAAACAATAGTATTTAGTAAAGATCTTAGTATTCACCAAAAATAATTTTATAAACATACAGATTATTCTTTTCTGATTTAGATACTAGATGGTAGTAATACTTCACAATACAGGTGATCAAGAAGTTAACTCGTTTTTTCACCATATCATAAATTTTCCTGATAAAGAAAAATTCAATGCATATCACTTATATTGTTAGAAAGTGTCAAAAAAAAAATTGAGCCTAAGCATATATTAAACTGTGAATGGTCTGAGTGAGAGTGGAAGAAAATAGTACTGATGATCCCATCACACTTTCCTCTTTCCTCTTAGGAAGGAAATGCTTTTAGAAGTTTCAGAATGTTTTTTTATTTGCTTAGGCATTGAGAAATGAAATTAAAGCCTTTCATGTAACTGTCTTCCTCTGATGTATGAATTTGGTTTGGAGAAGGCTTTTTTTTTTTTTAAATAGGATAAATTCTACTTGTTACATCCAGGTATGTAACTGTACTCCCTTTGGTATTATTTTACCTTTTATTTAAGTGCTGATAAATTTTAGTTAAAAAAAGATCACTATGATTGTTCAAAATTGCAACAGAAAGCTTTGAGAATAGTTTTCGATTGTATACAGTTTTATAGTCATATTTATTTCTCATTTGATTCACATTTTGAGACCCGCAGCATTATGTAATCTCTAAATTCTATTTTAACAATATCTAAAGGAGAGACAGAGGTTAGTTGAATTGTCCGAGGCAATAAAGTTAGTAAGTATTATCAGAGAGTTGGGACTTTACACCAGAACTTCTGATTCTTAGCTGCTTTTGTTGAACTCATAAATATTGAATCATTTTCACCTCTTTGTAAGTTATTTCTCTCAGAGTAGAAGACCCTATATAACAAATCTTACCTGGCAGAGAAGTGAGAAGAAGCATAGGAACTGGACAAATTTCAGGTTTCCTTCTGCTTTTCAGACTTTTTTTTCAAGGTGATTTGGCAAGCATTTTTACTTAAAGGATTTTATTTTTACTTGGGGTGAGAGCTAATATTTGTGTAGTGTTTTACTGTTTAATGAGTGGCTTCTATTTTATGTTCTCATTTAATGTTCATATCAGTCTTGAGCAATAGGCGCTATTATTATTATTATAGTATTTTCTACAGGAAAGAAAAAGAAAAATGAGACTACATAATACTCTAGGATTGTATCATTAGGTGGTTTGCATAGCTGGGACTTAAATCCAAGTCTTCTAATTTCAGATCTTATAAAATAATACTGTTTTAGAAAAGAATATTAAAATGAGATTCATTTTTATTTTCTCTGAAATCTTATTGTTAGAAATTGTGTCAGTGGTAGAACTTGTCTCATAAATGAATTTCCTCTTGAAATAATTTCTTAGGCTTGGAGGAGGAAGGCAAAAGAGTGCACAAGTATAAACAACACACATTCAAAGTATTTGGTGTGCCATGGCTGAAAAGTTATTAAATTTGGGGGGGGGGGCTTGGACTTAAACTACAAGGTCCCTTTCCTACTGTGCTGTCTGCTTTCTCTTTTATATGAATCTTCAATCTCTTAATCCATTTCTCTATAGGAATGATGTATAAACTCCCTAAATATCTCTTAGTGGTATGATAACTTTTTTTTTGTAAACAGGGAGTTTGCTTGTACCTCAACTCTTCCTTTAGACTAAATCTCAGACATGAGTTATCTGGAAAGATCTCCCTCCCTTTTTAAAAAGATGAGAGGAATTATCCTTTTAATTATTTTATTTAACTTATTCAGTTAATCAAATTAGATAAATGTTTGCCCAAATGAATTTTATTAAGTAGTGTTATGGGTTAGTAAGTGCCCTGTGTATGTGGTGTGGTTGTTTCCAGGTGAGTTAAACAGCCAAATGTTGAATAGGCAAACTCTTAAACCTGATTTTATGTCTCAGTACTATGAATTACTCTAAATTGGCAGCTGGTATCTAGTACACTTTTATACTTATCTGTTTAATAAAATCTGTATAGTTCAGTGTATTTTCTTTTTTATTATATTCTTTTTTTTTCTTTGTAGGGACATAGTTCTCAAACTGCTTCAATATGAGGCATCAACAAATGTAGCAGATAATAAAGGTTATTTTCCTATTCACCTGGCTGCCTGGAAGGGAGATGTGGAAATAGTGAAGATTCTTATTCATCATGGACCATCACATTCCAGAGTCAATGAACAGGTATATTTGTCAAATATCTGCTTATGCTATGATTTTTCTAGAGTTTTGTAAAGGCAAAGTCACATTGAAAAATTGGTGATTTCTGTCTTTATCCTGTCCAAAACCTTTCCACTACTGAATTTCCTAAAGGAGAAATTTGAAAAATTCTTTGGCATTTGTATATGGTACATTGACACTAAGTTGGGCATTTGTAAAGATACTTGTTAACAAAAAAATCCCATGGGGAGGTAGTTGTAACATTTCTGCCTGCCTTACATAAGCATCTATTTTATAATTATTGACTGTTTAAAGATAGAACAGAATTCACATTTGTAATGTGAATTAGTTTTTCTTAATACAGTTTAAAATGCTAAGACAATGATGACAGCTGTCATTTGCATAATTCCTTACCATTTACATAGCACTTTCACATTAAGTACAATTTTGTGAACTAAAATACAGAATACAGTGTATATATTTGCTAGTCACATATTAAATTAAAAATTTGCTGTATGTATATATATGCACATTTGCCCAGAGTAAGTTGAGTAAAACACAGAAGCAGGATAATACTGATAAAGTCAAAATATTTACAAGTCCATAGTATCTATCTTACACATAATGGATGTATTTAAGAAGTAATGCCATTCTCAGTATTCTGAATAAATAAGACCACAGATTCTAGCAAATAAAATACAGTCTCCTAGTACACTATGATAACAAACATCTTGAGCTCTGCATGCCCCCTACTGTTCCCATTTTGTAAAACTATATTTGAAAACCAGCATGCAGTCCAACAACTGAATTACAAACATGGCATTAAGCTCCAGGTTGGCTGTTGTCCAATATCAATGCAAGTAGGTTACTCTGGGGCAAGCATATCTAATAAAGTACAATTAGCATATTGTTCAAATGGATACAGACTTTGCAGACCTTTGAATGAAATTCAGATTAAAGAATAAAAAGTAACACTTGCTAGCTGTAAACCCCCTTGGGAAGAAAAATACTTTTTTTCCTGACATAAAAACACAGTTGTATAAAAAACTAATCATGGAAAATGTTTTATTAATTGGGAAAATATCTTATTAATATTTATCACAATAAAATTTCTGTATTTACAGATTATAAAATGTGGAGTGTTTTTTGTGAGAGTACAGTTATGAATTAATCTTTAAAAAATGACAGATATGGCTGTCTTTATCAGTGGATCATACTAAAAGGATATTTATGAGAATACTGTCTGTTCCTCAGAAAACCAAGTTAAAAGATTGTGGGATGAGCCATCTGGTGGTTATTCTTAAAACTGTCTGAATGCCCCAAAACAAGCCTGAAATAATAAGATGGAAAAACAATCCAAGGTTAAATAAGGGAATGCTATGCTAATTTCTACAAACAAAGTATTTTTAAAATGAGTGAAAATAAAAAAAAACATTTTGAATTCACTTATATTTTTATAAGTTGAAGATTTAAATGGCATGTAACTGTAATGGTTGGTGTGTTTTAAAGAGAAATACTTGTTTTCTGTGGTACTGTATGGATCAATTAAAATATTTAAAAAAAATTTTTTTGAGCAGATTGGACTTCAAAATTCTTTTTTCACTTCTGTTGCTTTATTTTGTGTTTTTTATTGGAAACAAGTTGAAATTTATTGACATTTTTAATACCATGCTTTCAGTATTTTTTGTTTATTATTATGTATATATTCCTTTAGTGCTGACATAGTTCTCTTATTCAGTGTCGTTTTTCCTAAAAGTTTCTGATGTGGGAATTTTATTTTCATAGGTAAAATGATCTTAGCTTTGTTTCTTTTTTTCCCCCCCCCGAATGGGACAGAAATATGCTAATTGATTATAAGCCTTTATGTATAAGAAATAGAGGGAAGGAATAAAAATGATAATTAACATTTATTGAGACTTATAACAAGACACTGCACTAAGCACCTTTACCTGTAGTATGTTATTTAATTAATTCCCACAATTCTCTGAAGTGATTTTATCACTCCCATTTTATAGATTAGGAAATCATGCTCAATAAAGCTAAAGAACTCATCAAAGTCCATATTACTGAGTGACTAAAACTGAGACTTGGACTCCAGTCTCTATAATTCCAGAGCCCTCCATAATAGCACATTGCTATTGTCATCATAAATCCCCTCAGCTATGGAGTGTTTACTATATGCCAGGCATTGTGCAGACTACTTCATCTACATTATCTTTCTAAGCTCTACCACAGCCTGATGAGATAGGTATTAATTACTGTTCCTACTTTATGTACAGGAAACCACCTTAGAGAGATTAAGTAACTTGCCCACAATATCACAACTACTAAGGAATGCAACCAGTATTTGAACTCAGGTGTTTCTGATCCAAAGCCCAAGCTTTTAACCAGTAATACACCATGTTATGATGTTAAAATACATATAATTATCAGGGTTTTATTCTGATTTCTGAATGTTATCTTTGGTTTCTAATATAGCTTTGTTTAAAAATAATTCTATCTTAACATTTTAATATTTAAAGTTTGTAAGGCATTTTCCTGTATGTTATCTCTTGATTTATAAACTATGCTGTGAGGTTTATAGGGAAGGTAATATTTAATTTTACAGTAAGATAGGTTCAGAGAAATAGAGTGATTTACTCTTGCTAATAAGTGGATGTTAGTGCTTCAACCTAGATCACCATTTTATAGTGCTCTAGAGTTAGTGGTCAATTTAGGGTGACATAATTTTGAAAACAAAGTGGACTCTGTCTTGATTATAGTTTTTATAGTTGCTACATCCTTCCTATCTTTTGTCAACTGATTTATTATTTCCTTTTTTCTGATATGTATGTTTTCAATTTATATTTCTCTGTATATTCAGTCCTCCCACCCCTTCCACCTTCTCCTCCTCTTTTTCTTTTTGCTTTAACATTAGGGCAAAACCCAGAGAAGCCTAATCTCATAAGTGTATTCTTGTGCCATTCACCAAAACTGAAACCCGACTAGTGTTAGATAGTTTCCATTAGTTTTACTTTGAAGTAAGACTTTTGGTAAATAGCTTTTGTTAACCAGTTTCATACTGCCACCCATTGTCTGAAAGTGTCCTAATTTTTCAGAGAATGCCCATCTGTTAAAAAAGAAAGAATTCAAAACCGTCTAAGAATGCTTAGTGTAGACATACTAGCCGTTACTAGGTAGTGCTTTATCACAGCCTATTTATTTCAAATTGAATTCCCTTAGACCACTAGCGAGTATGGACATGAGTATATAACCACGTGTCTTTTATAAGGTACAACAGTTGTGGTCTTCATTGATGTGACAATTCAAGTATGTGTTGGATATTATGGATGAACTCTATGAATATTTTCTTCTGAGTAGGTCTTGAGTGTTTCACGTAATTTTTTTCTTGAGATGTGAACAGTGATAATTGGAGTTAATAGAAAAGTTTCAGCTTTGCACTTATAATTTCCTCGGCTAAAGCATTTGCAAAGGTAGAGAGGTCTTTGAGGAATTATTTCATAATTTGCTTTTATTTTTCTTAAAGAGGTTGCCTTGCAACTGGGTTCAGTTTTCTCCATTTTAACATTTTTTATTCTGCTAAAGTTCTAGGAAAATCTCATTGATTTTCAAATGAAACACTTAGAAGCTACACATGTACTACTGTGATACTCCTGATAAACTTGTCTGAATATGGGTGTAGGTCTGCCTCTCAATCCATAATTATATTTGAAAAAGATATGGTTTAATCTTAGGGCCAGTGTATCTTCATTCTCTTTGCAAAAGAAGCAATGATTTGTACTTAAATGGAAAATAAAGTGAAAGTTAATTTAAGAAGCCTTTCTGTAAATCTTTCATTATCAAAGAATTTACTGTCTCAACTGTCTTCTGGAAAGCCAGTCTGTTAAAAGTGTGTTGTAATTTTATAAATCTCTCTCATTAACAAATATCAGAGAGACATGATGTACAGTGGAGATAACATTGACTATCTGGGCCCAGCAGGGCCACTGACTAACATGGTTAAATCATTTATCACTCTTGGAAATTGGAATATATAATGTATGGAAAATTTTGATTTTTCCATTTGAAGTGATAAAGATAAAATGGGATTTTTTGGTGGTAATGATATGATATAATGAATTGATATGTACTTTTCATATACATATAGATACTTTTATCAAATATAAAATTCTGTAAGATACTTAGTAAAACAGATAAATCTTAAACTTAGATTTTCAAAGCATCTCTGATTTTAAATTACCATGTTTGGATTTTGATAAAGAATTGAATTTCTGAAAACTTGCAATTTATGTTCTTGTCTCTATAGAACAATGAAAATGAAACTGCCCTACACTGTGCAGCTCAGTATGGTCACTCAGAAGTTGTTGCTGTTCTCCTAGAAGAGCTCACTGACCCTACCATCAGGAACAGCAAGCTGGAAACTCCTTTGGACCTGGCAGCCCTCTATGGACGGCTTAGAGTGGTCAAAATGATCATCAGTGCGCATCCTAACTTAATGAGCTGCAACACTCGAAAGCATACACCACTACACCTCGCTGCACGCAATGGTCATAAAGCAGTTGTTCAAGTGCTGCTGGAAGCAGGGATGGATGTGAGCTGTCAAGTGAGTCTTCTTTGAGCTATGCTTCAAAAGCAGTAATGCTCTTGCTTTGCTTTAAGATGCAGATGCTAAAACTTACATGAGGAAATCTTACCATTTTTTAATAAAATTATCCACAACTATTTTTGTAGCTGTTAAACTCAAGGTGTTACGGAAATGACAGGCCAGCCAAGAAACAAGCACCACTCGGAGGGTTGGAGTACTCAGATTTATTATGCCGTCGGGCTCAGAGGGGCTTCTGCTCTGAAGCTCTGAGCACCTCCAAGACGTGTGCATGAGGTTTTACAGGGTTAAGTACAAGCTTGGGGGTATTCGGCCAATAGACACAGAACAGCTTTAGCAGCAGCATTATCACAAAAGTGGAGGGAGGCAGCAAACCAACATGTCAAGGCCACATATGTTTCTCTGAAAATCCAGCTGGCTAGCAAAACAACATGAGCAGGGAATCAGCAAACCGACACTTATTAACTTAGATTTATGGGTTAGCCCAGCAGAACTCAGATCAGTAGTCCGACACTTGTTACACTTAGATTTGCCAGTAGGCCCAGCCGGGCTTTTCCTTCACAAAGGTACTGTGCCACACACTATTGGGAAACATGAAGAGACATAAGGCATAAGCTCTAAACTTATTCTAATTTGAGGGATGTACACATGAAAAGTTATTACTAGGTGACAGCTGCGTGTGGTATTGTTAGTAATTATTTCCTTTCTCCCAGTATCTAGCATACAGCCTGACATACATTAAGAATTCAAAGCTGAATGAAAGGAAGAAAGAAAGAAAAGAGACAAAATTCACTTAAACACTTTTGAGTATGTACTTTGTGTTTATATGTTGACACATTTAGAATCCAATTCTCATGGCTGTCCTGTGGGGTTGAGAGCTATTAAGCTCCAGTTCAGAGATAAGGAATCAGTTTCAAAGATTTAGGAAACTTGCCTAAGGTCACAAAGCTGATAAACCCAGAATGTGAATTTAGACTTACTGATTAAACTCCAGGCCTCTTTCCACAATAATATACTGTCTATGCATGACTAATGAAGGAAAAGATCATTATGCCTAAGGGCAATAAGAAAAAATTTACTGGAGAGGTGTAATTTGAGTTGAGCTTTGAAGGACAGAGAACATTTGGATGGATTTTGTCTTTCTACAAGGAAAAGCAGCCAGCTTTTATTATCTGTCTCAAGTTAGCCCTAGTTCCATGGTTAGCTTTTTTTTTTTTAACCATTTTTTCCTTTTATGACTGTTTATTGGCTCCCAAGTAACTGGCAAGAATACTCACCTTCCAGAGACCCTTTTGGTCCAGGGTTAATTGTAAATCAGTTAAGTGACTCTGCCTTTGGGATTGAATGGTTGTTGCCTGGGGTAATGGGTGAGACTGCTATGTGTCTTTCATGATCCAGCAGGCCATCTTGGGCTTGTTCACATGGCAGTGGTATGGTTTTGTGTGTGTGTGTATGTGTGTGTGTGTGTGTGTGTGTGAGAAAGAGAAAGACAGAGAGAGAGAGAGATTGCTTTTTTAAAAATCTTAGACCTTCCAATTCTAGGTTTCAGGCTGACACCCTGAATCAGAATTTTCCTTAGACCTTTGCCTGTGTTATTTAGTTGTTTAGATATTTTTAATATATTTTCTTAATTTCATATTTATTCTACTTTGGCAGCCTTGAAAATAAACACAAGAATTTTTTTCTAGCCCTCATATTTTAAAAAAAACCACTTTGTTCTCAAAGGAGTATTGAAATTAGATAGATACATGTTTACTATTTATTGTAGGTGACTAACAAATTTCTTTTCTTAAAGTATTGTCAACTAAAATAAACGTGCAGCCTAAAAGTTGAGAGTTCTGTTTTATTTGGTGAGAGGAATCGAGCCTGGATGACAGCCTCTCATATTGCCCTGAGGGACTGCTCCAAAGAGGTGGGGGGGGGGGTGGAGCTAGGATATATAGGAGCTTTACAACAAAGACCAGGTAGTTGGAACAATAAAAGGTTACTTGTTATCTAAAGAAAACCAGGCATCTCAAGTTATAGAATTTAGTGCTTTTCTGTGTATGGGAGGAAGCAAACATTTGGGCTCATTGAATTCATTCCTTTGACAAGCTTCTAGCTATCTAGGGCCAGTATCTTGTCCTTTATTATTCTGAGTCCCCTCAGGGTGCACCATTGTGAGTGGCTGCAGAGGCTGGGCTGCAGGCATGTCTTCACTGTGGGGGGTAGCAGCACTAGTTGATGACTTGATGGCTTCAGCATTCTTTGTTTACTGATTAGGATTTGCAGTATTTTTCATTCACAGTATGTTTAATGATAAGCTAGACATTTATTGTCTAAATGTTGAATTTCTCTAATCTAGGTTTATTGCTTTCATAATATTTCTGAAATATTTCTAAACTTTATTGCACAGACTGCATTATAACCAAGGGCTTTCACTGTGACTGAGATCAGAACTCACTTCATGATCATGGCCAAGATCTTTTCATGTTTTGTACTAGATGACATGACTAGAAAAGAAAGAGTTGGGATTCAATTTAATGAATGTATATGGTATATCTTTTTTAATGCAAAACACTATATTTTGTGCTTTTGGAGAATTAAAGATAAAAAAAGATCTCTGCCCACAATTTAGTGGAGGACACAAAAACTTGAAAGAATAACTTCTATACATGACATATTAAAAAAAAGCTAGGACAAAGTGCTATTAAGATGCAAGTGAGGAAAATATAGGCTTTGTTGGGGGACACCACAGGCTGGTGTCACAGGTGGTAAAAGAATTTACCAAAGACGAAGAATGAAAATAGAAAAGGAGTTTTTTAGGTTACACTGCCATAGACAACTGTGGGCCACACAGACGAAAGGGTTCTGTGTGAGCACCGAGAGTTGGTTATTGAGGTCTTTTACGGGTAAAGGGTTGATGAATACAATGGGTTGGGGGCTGTGTTGTGCACAGTTCTCTGATTGGTTGTAGGTGAGGTAGCAAATTTAGGGTCCATGAATGGGGTTGTGGAGTTAATGACTCTGATAAGGTGGAGGCCTGGGCTGAAACAAACCAGCCTGAGGTATCGTGAGATTAGGCATTACCTGGGGCTATTAGCTTGTTAGGGCAAACACGCCCAATAAAGAGTGTACTTTATCTTTTTAGAGATCTCAGGCAGACTTGTGAGAACCTAGTGTTACAGAAACAACAGGCCAGCCAAGAAACAAGCACCACTCGGAGGGTTGGAGTACTCAGATTTATTACGCTGGCGGGCTCAGAGGGGCTTCTGCTCCGAAGTTCTGAGCACCTCCAAGACGTGCACATGAGGTTTTATAGGGTTAATTACAAGTATGGGGCTATTAGCCAATAAGGCTCAAACAACAAAAAGCAAGGAATCAGTACACTGGAGCTTATCAATTCGGAACAGATCACGTTACTGACACTTGTTGAGCTTGGATTTACGAGTTAGCTTGTTAGCCCAGTAAACTGACAGTAAACTTCAGATTTACGAGTTAGCCCAGCAGAACTTAGATCAGTAAACCGACACTTATCACACTTAGATTTGTGACTTAGCTTGTTAGCCCAGCTGGGCTTTTCCTTCACACTAGGAATAGGGGTCCTTGGACTTTGAAGGAAGTCAGTTGACCCTACAAGCTTTAAGAGGGAGAACTTGGGAGGACATTGATAGATAACGTTTGTAGATGACTTTGAAAGTCTAAAAGGACTTTGAATTTTTGGTGTAATTTAGCTTGCAGATGTGGATTATTTGACTAAACGAGTGCTTCAAAATATGGAATTTTGAATACTTTTAGATGGGGTATATACCTTCTAAGGTCCCAGTCTCTCTCTACCCTCATATCATTGCCAGACTCATTCCTTTAGTTTTCTCCTTGGCAACTCATAGCATTTGGGTGTGTTACTCACATGTCAGACGAAAGGGACACAGTTTAGTTTAGTCTACTATGAACACTTAATCAGAGGCATCAGGGCAGGTACCTGAGCAGGATTGGCTACATTTTGGTTGCTCTACCTCTTTCATTAATGTTCATTCTGTGATTTCATCTTGAAGGTTTACTGGAAGTACAGCTGACAATGTATTTCCAAAAAATATTTTAGTGACTTGAATCTTCCACTAGATATAGTTAGCCTTAGTTGAGTTTTTGATTTTATTATTACTGCTTTCTTCATAGAAAACACTTTTGGGCGGTCTCATTGCCCTTTTTTGGTGAATATTCAACTTTATTATGTTATTCAAATTAATTGTCACCTAGTTTTCCCATCAGATTCACCACAAAATTTTTTAATAATTAAATTTGAAGTAGATATTTGTTGATATTCTCATTGGCTGAGAGTGAACAATACCAGACAGTAACCTTAAACTGTTTCAGTGGCTTTAAGATTCATTAATTTGCTCTAATTAATCAGTTGAGAGTTAACAGTATTAAAGATAATCCCATTTGGCCAATTACAGTAATACACATTTCAACTTCATTACATTCAAGTTATTATGAATAATTCTTTAAAATTTACAGATGGCTTTGAAGGATTTTGTCTTTTCCTTTAATTGCAAATATTTTAAAAGGCAGCACTTTTGTTGGTATTTTTTGTAGAAGTTTTATTTTCTGCTTCATTTCTCTCTGAGACATTTTGAGTTATAACACATATTTGCACTAGTGAACAAAATAATTTAATTCCTGTTTGGGTGAATTTCAAAGTAGATTTACTTATAAATCCTTTAGTATTAAAAAATTTCTTCATAAAGAAAATCAGTCATATTAAGATATTAAGAAAGTAGGGTTTAATTGGCAAGATTCTCTTGAAAGTAGCAATTATTTTTATGGATTTCAAACCTGATTTTGGGTAACTAGGTAGTGTTAGTGTCATATTATGCTAGTGCTTTAACTGTGTGCATTTCTTATGTTTCTCTTGTTAAAACTTGAAGTTACATAATTAGCATAACAGTAAGCCAGTTGGATTTTGTATAAATGTTAAAGGAAATGAAAGTAAAATTATAGAAAATTAATATTGAAGAGTATAAGTTACCATGCTAGGAGCTGTTAAAGTGCAAATCTGAGTAAGGTACAGTTTTTGCTCTCAAAGTATGTATAGTGGCAGGAGACATATGTGCGTAAATGGGTAGATTACATTTTATTTTCATTCCTTCCCTATAAACTTTTACATTGAAACTTTATAACTCTATTACTCCCTGGTAGCTTTTGCCACAGTACTGCTGTACAACAGACACAGAAATCTCAGATATTAGTAGGCAGTAGCATTTTTTTCTCATTCATAAGTTTACAGGCCAGCTGGGGAAGCTTTATTTCATGGTGTAATTTAGTCTGTGCAGCTCTGCACAGTGTGTTTATTATCGTCCTCCTGGAACTAGCCAGGGCTTGGCCTAAGCCCAAGCAAGCAAGCACATTTTGCTTGCATCAAATCAGCTCTTATCCATTGGCTAAAGCAAGCCCCGAATCAATGGATAGGGATATGGGCTCCACCCAAATAAGTGCAGAGAGCTGCAGTGTCATATGGCAGAGGGCATACAAAAGGAGTGGCCAGTAGTGTAATCTGTCATGTCCCTATTCAGTGGTAAACTGCTCTCATCTTCCTGATCTCTAAGCATCAGAGTGTCCCAGGGCTTAGTACTCAGACCTCTTTTCTTCCCTGTCTGTACTTACTTCCTAGTTGGCTTCATCCAATCTCTTGGCTTCAAATGACATCTTTATCTAACAATAAAAAGTTTATTCATTCATTCTGGACCTCACCCTGAACTCTAAATTAGGTGTATAATTGTCTTCTGAACTTATCTATTGGATACTAATGGGCATACAAACTCAACATTTCCAAAACCAAGTATTTAGCCTCCATAACCCTTTTTCCCCAGATTTGCCCATCTTCCAGTCTTTCCCATTTCAGCAAATGGCAGCATTGTTTGGCTGTTTGGCTCCAAAACTTTAGAGTTTCTTTCACATTTTACATTTGGTTCCTCATAAAATCCTATTGACTTTGTGCTCAAACTGTATCTAGAATTTCAGTACTTTTTATTCCCTTCACTACTACCACCAGAGCCTAAGTCTTGATTATCTTTTGCTTCCTAACTGGTTTCCCTGCTTCTTCCTTTGCCTTTGTATTAGTCTGTTTGGGCTACCATGACAAAATACCATAGACTGGGTGGCTTAAACAACACAAATATTTTTTATCACAGTTTTGGAGACTAGGAAGTCCAAGATCAAGGTTCTGGCTGATTTGATTCATGGTGAGAGCTTATAGATGGCTGCCTTCTCACTGTGTACTCACATGGCCTTTCTTCTGCACACAAATGGAGAGACAAAGAGAGCTCTCTGATGTTTCCTCCTCCTCTTATACGGACACCAGTCTCATCGACTTAAGACCTCATTTAACCTTAATTACTTCTTTAAAGACCCTATCATCAAATGTAGTCATATTGAGGTTTATGGCCTTAAAATTTGAATTTGGGGGGACATAAACATTTGGTCCATGTTATAGATGTCTTCACTCTATTTTCAACAAAGCAAGCAGAGTGATCTCATTATATGAAATTAAGTTATATTACTTTTTTATTTTTCTCAAAAACCTTCAGTGGTATTCCATCTCACTCAGATAAAAAGCCCAAATTCCTTACAGTGACTGACAGGGTCTAATCTGACCTGGTCTGACTCTCTCTCTGAAGCTACCTCCTGCTGCTCTTTGCCATTTTTCACTTAGCTTAAGCCACAGTGGCCTCCTTGCTTTTGCTAGAACACATAGTGTGTGCTCCTGCCTCAAGGCCTTTGCCTTACCAACCTACATGACTTCCTCCTCTATTTTCTTCAGGTATCTGCTCAAATGTCACCTTAATAGGAGGCCATCCCTGACCTGTCTCACTCACCGCCCCAGTAACTCCTTTTCCTTCCCCTTTGCTGAATCACAGCTTCCCTATCAGAACACCATATCCCTTCCAGCCTTCTCAGGATGGGCTACCTGGCACATGCTACACCAACAAAAATTTTGTTCCCTACCCTCATGGAATTGAAAGCATGGTCAGGAAGACAGAAAATAAACACATAAACTAACAAAAATTACAAATTGTAGTAAGTGCTATCAAGGAAACAAACTGGTTCTTGTGATTGAGAATGAAGGGTGGGGGAAGCATCTCTTAGGAAGTGGCATTTAAAAGGTGCTAGTTCAGAGAAGTGAGAGATTAAGCCATGGAAACAGAGAAGGAGACTCTAGGGAGAAACTGAATAAAGAATATTCAGGGAGTTTCTGAAAAAGAAGTCTGTAAAAAATCAGTTATAAGAGGAATGCCAAGACAGTACAATTACATATACTCAATTCATCCAGTCACCATGTATTTATGGAGTGCCTGCTCTGTACCAGGCATTGTCTACTGTGTGCCAGGATATGGCAGTAGTAAAATAGACAAACATTTTGCCTGCAAAAGGGAAGAGGATGTTTTCATAAAGTGTGGAGTAAGGAAAAGTGAGATATGGGATAAAAACTTGAAGTCATAGCAGGTTCACAGAAAATTTCTTTGGTGGTTTATTTTGGTAGATAGTGAAAAAGTGTGTATTTCTATGCAGAGTGGAAGGACCAATGAAGAGACTGAAATTGAAAGCGTAAGAGAAGTGGTGAGATACTTCATGAGCAAAATTCAGGAAGCAGAAAGTGATAGAATAAAGAGCACAACTGGAAGATTAGCTTTAAGGAGGGGAATGGGTATTTCTTCTGAAACAGAGTGAAGGAAGACAGGAAAGATAAAGAGACTGGCTAGAAGTCCCTAGTTAAATAGGAGGAGAGGTCTTCTTTCAAATAGGAAAAATGGTATTTCTGAATTTTTTGAAGACATATATTCCTCTTATGCCATTTATCCCCAGCCTAAACCTTCTTATAACTTTCAGCTGTTCTTCACATAATGTTTTTCTAGGTTCTTGTTTTGGGACAGTCTTCTCTGGACACATTCCAATCTGTCAATATTCCTGTGAAAGTTTAGTATCCACACTTGAACACAGTACTCTAGATACAGTCTGAGCTAATGTAGGATACAAAAGAACTGTTGCCTCTCAAGTTTTTTAGACATCATTTATTGGTTTACAAAGGCTAGAATGTTCTTATCTTTTCAGTTCTTACCTTTTATCCAAGAGATGCCTGCATGGTTAATTGGTACCAGCCAGGGCATCAGGGGTTGTTACCTCTGAGTTAAATGCCATTATCATTGGCTTTTCTTTTTCCCCCATCAAGGTTATTTTTACTCACTGATTGTTACTTCTTGCAGTGGTAGTGGGTCTTGTTTCCCTTGTGTACTCTGCTACTTGTGCTAATTTCTTCTGACTATCACCAAAGTCCTGTTTTATATCTTGTCATCATTGTTCTATTTATTTTCTCCTTTAATAAAGAATTGGTGTTCCTTTATCTGGTTATTCTCTTTTGCAAGCTTAAGAAGGGCTCTGGTCAGAGTGTTAAATTTGGAAGGGGGAACCAGCAGGCAAGCTCTGACATCTTCACATCCCCTTTCTCTCTGCTATTTTAACACTCTGGTGGAATACATATCCCCAGAGTCATTTTAAAACATCTAGAAATTCTGGCTATCATGGAAATACATACAGCCAAAAACAAAAAGAAAGCTAAAACCTGGGATTAAAACAGGAAAGTCCTCTTCTCTCCTTTTACCCTTCCCTACCGCTTGTTTTGTTTTTCTCAGCTTTGGTGCTGCTGAGGCTTAACTTTAATAGACATTGCCAGTTAATGAGAGAATTTTTTTTGCTTTCATCAGCAATTCATCATTAAGATATATATCATTTCAGTTATTCTCACTCAGCCATTTTCATCACTAATTGTGTTTGGAGTTTTTTTTTTCTTTCCTGAAAGGTGCTGAGATGTTGTGAGTGCTTCATATCTATTTACTGGATAAATTTTGAAGGGTTACTATATTATCAGCTGCCTAATTGTCTATTTGGAAATTATGTTTATTTTAAATGATTAATTTTTTTTAAATGTAGAAATTTGATCCATTGAAAAAGATGGCCCCAAATTTAGGTTCACTCATTTTAGTGTTATTTATCTGTATACATTCTCCTTGCTTGTAGAATGTTTTGGACTAAGTATTATTTTATGTAAACACAGCTTTTCAAAGTTTGGCCAGTTATGGATTGTGGATTTGGGGTGGAGTTCTGGGATGAATAGAATGATACTAATTTGAATGAGAGTAGTAGACACTGACTCAAGGTAGGGAGTGATAAATTGTAGAATATTATGAAATTAACCTATTTATTTGAAAAGGAAAAGTCCATAGATTTGATACATTTAAATTTTATACTATTTGTGATAATACTGTCATAGCAATAAATAGTTGCTAGTTCCACTGTTTACCTTAAGTTTATGAGAACAATCTATTCCATTTTGACAATTCTGATGTTCTCTTACCAAAGAAGTTAATTACATCAATCTTGGATTTGGAAAAATTGACTGATTTTTCCAGGCCAAAAATATGTTTATCATCTAACCTTTTCTAATTTGTTTCAAGGAGTCAGTGTCTCCTTATCCATTGTATAGAAACACTAGTTCTATTTAACATAGTATTTTTATCTTGAAATAATGGAGACATATGTATGTAATTTGAAAATATTTACACATATATAATATATACATGTTAAATGAATGTTATGCAATATTATATGTTACATAAATATTACATATATGTAATTAAAATATGGTTTTAAAAATAGGTTTTCTAATACCTTTTTTAGTAACAATAATAAAGATAATTTTTGCATTACTTTATAGGTTAATGAAACACTTCAAAAATCTTATTTGTTGTATATATATCTTATTTAACCATCCCAATAACCATATTCAGTTTTTAAAATTTTCCTCATTTCCAGAATATGAATGAAATATTAAGTGATTTTCTTTAAATTATTTAGCTACCCAAAGCCAATCTGCCACTGAAACCTTCCAGGTCCTCTCCATCAACTTCCTCCAGAAGGAGAATTGTTTATTTATGGTGAAGGTTTTATGTTTTGACTGCCTGCAGTAATCCATTTCAGTGTGTACAGCGCTCGTTCTTCTGTGTCAGAGTATCTGGGAATCCAAATTAGATTTATTTTAATTATTCTCTTTAGTCACCTCACCAATACTTCTTGGTTCTGAGATCCTTCTTTCTGAATTGAATCTTACTGAAGTTCTTTCAGTAAGGATCTACAATAATTACTCATTTTTTAGTCTGTCTGAAAATGTCTTTGTTTTGCCCTCAATCTAAGAAGATAGTTTGGCTGGATATAGAATGCTATGTTGGCATTTATTTTCTTTTGACACATGAAGATGTTATACTTTTTTTTCTGGTTTTATTGTTTATGCTGAGAAGTCAGCTGTGACCTAATTATTAATTATTTTTAGACAGTTTTTTCTCAGGATATTTTAAAGATACTCTCTTTATTTTAGGTGTTCTATGGTTTCACTGTGATATGTGCAGGAAGTTTTTGTTTTGTTTTGTTTTGTTTTGTTTTTTTCATTATCTTGCTTGGTATTTCTAGAATTGAGATTTAGTATCTCACTAATTCTGAAAAGTTCTTAGTGATTGACTATTACTTACCTCTCTCATCTCCTTCTAGAGCTCTTATTAGATATGTCTCAAATCTTCTTACTTATTCTATCCTGTCTTTCACATTTTCAATATCTTGTTTCTTTGAATTGTATTATATACTTTTAAAAACCTACCATCCTGTTCAGTACTTTTTTCCAGCTGTATCTTACCTGTTATTAAACCTATCTATTTAAAATATGTTTTCCAGAAGTGCTATCTAATTCATTTTCACATCTGGTCAGTTTTGATAGGACTCTTCCTCTTTAGTTACATTTGATATCTTCTTTTAGATCTTTCATCTTATTGATCATATATATATATTTTCTATTCTATAGCTGATCATTCTAGTATGTGAAGTTTTTATAGATCTTATTACTTTTTTGTTTCTACTATTTCTTACTCATAGTGACTAATTTTCTTTCTTGTTCAGTTTTTTCTAGTTTTGAATTTGTGTTTCTTAGAGCTTTAACTGTTAGAATTCTTGGAACCCTGAGTTTAAAGTGTATTTTTTTAGAGAGGATTTATATAGAGGACTTATATTTGCTTCTGCTAAGCATTTATATTTGTCTCTGGTACAACAAACCTAGAATCACTTTATTCTACATTTTTTAGCTTTGTGGGGCACAGAGATTGTGTTAATTTTTGCCCCAACCCCATGTGAGGGCAGAATTGTGGCTAGGAATTCTAAGGGAGGCAGGATTTATTTCTGTCATTCTCATCTACCAAGAGCTAAGACCTAGACAGACATCCTTACTTTCTCTCTCTATGCAGCAAGTTTTTGCATCATGTTTTTAATTTTTTTTTTTTAATGAAGGCTATTGTTCTTTAGGGAGTTTAGATTTTTGCAGAAGTCCTCAATATATTCTCTTAGTTTGCCTGACCTTCAGAGCGTGCCTCCTGCCCTGTTCCCACTCCCACCTTGAGTGGCTGGTTAAAGCCCAGGTACTAATCTATCAGGGATTGGCAGATTCCCTGAAACAAGTTCTTGTTTCAGTGTTCAACCCCTGGATTTATACTTTCTGTCCCTCTTTCCCTTCCTCAGGCTCTGAGGAATTCTGTTACTTTTCCTTTTCATCCCTACATTTAAAATATCATTTAGTTTTTCAGATTTTTAAGATGTTTTTGTAGGAAGGGTTTTTGTAACAAAAGTCCAAAAAAAATTTATGAAAATTTGAAGGAAGTCAAATTAGTAATAAGAAAGTTGGTTGAAAAATGCAGAATGAGAGTGAGAAGAATTGGATTATTTCAAGGAATATTTTTCAGGGACTGAAAATAATAAAGTACATCTGCCCCACACTGAAATATTATTTTAAGAAACTGAATAAGTTTCTACAACTTCATTTTCCTTCTACACAGTGCCATATATATATATATATATATATATATATATATATATATATATAAATATATATATATAAATTATTTTCATTTCCATTTTTAATAATATCTATACATATTATACCAGGCAAATTATAAATCCAAGTGCATTTCAGTTATGCCTTTTTGAAGATAAATTCAGGTCACATTGATAGATCATCAGTGTTTCTTAAGTCTCCTCAACCATTTATTTATACACCACTTTAGACTGGGTTAATTATACAATAGGATTTTATTAATTAAAAAGTTTTTACATTATATATTATATAGTGATATTTCTTTTCTGTATTGACATTAAAATCCCACATTAGAGATCACAGTACAAGGGGATGAAGGTACCATAATGACACTGTTCATGTTAGCACACACACACACATGCACATGTACACACTGAGGACCTGATAGATGTTTTGAAATTTTTGAGAGAAGAAGAAGTAAAACTTTAAAATCCTATCGTTTGTATAGCTTAAAAAGTTTCTGCTTTGAAATCTTCCTTGATCTTCCTTAAGGCAGAAACCAATCTCTCTCTGCACTATTCACAGATTCTTCCCTTCCATGCTATGCTCCTTCTTCCCTCTACCTTTTGCCATCAAAATAATTCTTAAATGTCTAAATTTTCAAGGCTCATTTTACCAGGCATTGGGGCTACCATGACAAAAAAGTAGATGTGGTCAACATTTTCACTAAACTTAAAATTTATTAAGAGAGATAGACAACCACATGATTTTATTATGTGGTGCTAAAAGTGCTATGATGAGGGAAGCTATAGATTGATGTGGAACACACAGAAAAAGCACTAGACTTCAGGGGCCAGTGATATCGTTCTGAATGAAATTATATTTAAGTTAAGATTTGACATATAGTATAGGTCAGTAGTTCTCAATTGTATTCCCTATAACCTCAGTACTACCTGGAAACTTGTTAGAAATAGAAATTCTTGGGCTACTGAATCAGAACCACTCACGGTGGGGCCTAGAAATCTGGTCAGCAAGCTCTCTGGGTGACTCTGATTCATGCTGAAGATTGAGAGCTAATGGTATAAGTGATCGTGAGATAAAGAGGGCTAGGAGTTCGATCCTGCCAGGCAGAGGGACCAGCTTTAGAGATCCTTAGGGAATAAAACAGAGAATGATACTAATATTAAAATTTCAGTATGCCCGGAGCATAAGGCAGAAAGTCTGGGGAGAGTTGGGATGGGCAACAGAGGATATGGGAAGGAAAGCAAGGAAAAGATTGTCCAGGTTTGTGTAAGCTACACTAAATTGTTTAGATTTCATTTACTGTAAACATTCATTTTACATCTGTCTCCTTAAATAGAATGTAAATGTACAAGGGCCAGGATCCTATTAGCATACTTCAGGACACCCCTCGGCTATTCCTGGTGTATAGTTGGTATTTAAGAAATGCATGCTGAGTTGAATGAACTCACTGGATACTCTCACAAGCCTCGTGAGCTAGGCATTACTACTCTTACTTTATACTTGAGCATAACCAAGGCTAAGAGAAGGTGAGTGGCTTACCAACATAACAAGGTCAAATGGGTAAATAGAAGAAGCAGAGTTGTTTCACAAACTCAAGCTTTTGGATTTTGTGTCTAGAATCTCTTTTTTGTTTTATACTACCTTTCTGTCAGAGAGTGCTAAGATTACAGAGAATATATATGAATATATAAAAAGACAGAATTTTTTTTAACCTGTAAGCATTCCTAATGTAATTGTGCTTCTTTTTCTTTCTTTCTTTCTTTTTTTTTTTCCAGACAGAAAAGGGGAGTGCACTTCACGAAGCAGCTTTGTTTGGAAAGGTGGATGTTGTTCGAGTTCTGTTGGAAACAGGTAACTAACATGTATTTCCATGGAGCTTATCTTTCCAGTTACCATTTATGTTTCAGGTAGACAAAGTCATTCTCTCCCAGTCATCCTTACTTCTTGCCTTCTAAAGAAGGCAAATTGCAGTTATGTATTCATACTATGTAGAGTTAAGCCTCAGTGTATAGGGGAAAAAAAACTGACATAAATGTGCACCTTCCTTTACACAATAGATACTTTAATAAAAAGCTCTTGGAAATTGCAATTTTATATATTTAAATTATATGAAAATATATTAGAGAAACTACCAAAAGAAAAAGGAATCTCTGTCTTGTATAAGAGGGAGGAATTGATTCCTGTGAAATTATGACAATTGCTTGGTTTATTAAAGAATATACTACTTTCCCTAGGTTTTTATACTGTGAACTATAGTAAACAAAAATTAGCGTTTCCTGTTCTTAAGGTAAATTCTACTTCTAGTTACTTCATCAATTGAATAGCTATTGTTTGTTAGCTGCAGTGATTTAAAGGGAACCTTTTAGAGGAAAAGCTTTGAAGGAACAATAAAATAGGATTATTTGTCTTCATATGTGTATTATTGAAATGAAAGAAAATTGGAATGGAGGTCATATTTTTTCTTAAGATCAAAAGGCACGGATACAAATTGATGCTTAAATAATTAATGTGAGTCTTTTGTGTTATAGGCTATATTTAATGTTTATTTTCCTCGGTAAAAATATTATATGAAAAATATTGGCAGACTATTGCATTGTGATTATGCTATACAAAGTTAAAATTTCATGTATATTTAACTTTGTTATGTAACACAGTGATATAATAATTAAGGCAACCAATTAAATATGTGCTGGTAACACATTTCCATATAAATTTAAGCAAATACTTAATTTTGCTGTAATGAACTAACTTTTGAGGCCAGATCCTGAAAACTGGCATTGTTTGTAGTTAGATATTTAGGAAGTTTATAAACTTTTTATTATTTGTAACATTAAAATAAACTCCTTAGTACAATAAATATTTTCAGAATTAAATAATTCTGAAGGTATTTCAGTTACGTACTTAAAGAAGTTCACTCACCAGATGTTTGATGAGTATTGCTGACACTGAGTATAACCTTGCATAAATAAGTATGAAATATGTGACTTTGTATTTGGACAAGTAGTACTTGGACAATAGTTCAAAATAATCCTTTTTTCAACTTTTGTGAATACTCAAATATTCTAAGACTGTTCTTAGAAAAAGCAATCTTAATGATTGGGTCAGTGCCCTATAAGTGTTAATTCATTATCAAGAATGTTCCTAATCATTTGTGGCAATAGACTCCTACTTTCTTTCTTACTAAGATCGTGTGTACGTGTGTGTGTGTGTGTGTGTGTGTGTGTGTAGGGCTTAATTCAAAAAAGAATCACCTTCAGTGCTTGGTCTGTATACTTTTGAATTTAGAGCAGTTGTGTATTGCCACTGTCTTCTGATGACACTCCACTTGTGCACATCTAGTGGATTTTTCCTTTTCTTTCAGGAATTGATGCCAACATAAAGGATAGCTTAGGTAGAACTGTCTTAGACATTCTGAAAGAACATCCATCTCAGAAATCTCTCCAGATTGCAACTCTCTTACAAGGTAAACAATATGGAATGATGGATGAGTTTGCCTTACAGTTAAGATTAAGTTAAAACTACCTAGTTTTCTCTTGGGTTTTGAGTTAATGTTTACTTTTGAATGAATTTATGATTTGCATTTTTTTCTGGTAGAGTTTTAAACTCAATAATAATTAATACCTTTTAAAGTTTTATTTCCGTTTTTCAGCTATGTAGTATTTTTTTAAAAGCTAAAGTATTTTTTCTCTCATTTGACATTAAAACATCTTTTTAAACCCATGTAATTAATGTGTAGTTAAGAACTTGAAGGAAATAGGGCTGCAAAGTGATGATGATGAAGTATTATCTGACATTTGAATAATGCTTTAGGAGTTTTCAGGGGTTTTCTATTATTTTGTCTGATTTCTATAACTGTGTGGTAGGTAAGTCAGATACTGTTATTCTCCCTTTTTACCTGTGAGGGAAACTGAAGCCCCAAGAGGCTAAGTGACTTGCTCAAACTCATATATCCTATTCTAAGTGTTAGAGCTGGTGTATAAATGCTGGGTTGACAACAATAAAATTGTACTTAGCTGAAAGAATACAGATTATTTCCTCCCAAACCCAGTAGTACAAGATAATTCAGTCTTGCCAGCCTTTGGTTTATTGATAAAGGTCATTTAAGTCCATTTGTAGTTAGTTGCAGTTATTAGGTTTATTGAAGTTTGGACAGCCATCTAGGTATTACTTTTTCATTTCAGAATTACATACTTCCCTATTTGATCTAAAACTTAAAAAAAAATTTAGACTTATATGCTTTATCTTTCTGCTTGATGATTAGGCCTGTTATGTAGCATATTGCCTTAAACACCAGGTGCTTGTTTTTTCCTGTGTAGTTAGCCCTTACGCTGTTCAGTGGGGATTATCTCCTGCAGTTGCTACGGATTGGCCATGACTGTAACAGAGGGAGGTGGGATCAATTTCATTGGTTATCAGTTGAGAAGCTGAAGAATAGCTTTGTCCTGCAGGGAGATAGATGAATTAAAACCAAGTTGGGCAGGAGACATTTAGATACAAGAGTCAACAGAGGCCTAAGAGGGGAAAAGAATAAATGCTCTACAGGAGGTCATTATGTTCTTTTCTCCATTTCCAAAGCCTCTTAGGGAGGTTCAAGCCCCTACAATTTTCTTGTCAATAAAGAAGTTAATTGCAAATGCATATAGAGATAAATCAGAGAAGAATACAAGTATGGCTGTTCATATTAATTCAAATTAAAATCAAATTGAGTGAAAGTTGAAAAATAAAAGAGTGGTAGACAATATTTTAAAAAATCTTTTTCCTCTAGGTGCTTTGTATTTCATATTGCATTTTGCCTCTAACAGAGCTTTAAAAAAAACTGAGACTTGTGCATAACATGTCTTTTGGGAAAAGCAAAATAAATATCGTCTATTAAAAAGGGGGCATGACATAATTACAAACATTTTAAACATACTGTATTGGCCCAACGTAAATGGAAATGTTATTGCGTAGGAGTAACTCTCTGTGTTCTCTTAAATGGTCAAGGTTTCTTAGATATGCTGATTTATGATGGAGTATTTGAGACTTCTTTGAATTTTTAAAATTATTGTCAAATCATCTACATTCTTTGCCTTCCTGGTTTTCAAGTCATTGGTACATTTTAAATCTTATGAAAAGTTTATTATTGCAATAAAGTCAATTTGTTGTAGATAAAATTACTATTTGTGTCATGGAGGAGGATTCAATTTACATAATTACTGCATGGGTCAAAATTTTAATGATAGAGCCCCATAAGTTGCTTTCTTTTCCTAGTAGAATTTGTCTAGTAGAATTGCCCTTGGGTAGAAACTATGTGGATGGTATGAGGACACAAGTAGCATGACAGCACAAAGTTTCCTAACTTGTTTTCAAGGAAAAAGTTCTTTCTGAATAATGACATGCAAGTAAAAGATAGGCAGGAATCTTGATTTAAGACAGAGGCTACAAACTAGCCACTGTGGGCTGAATATAAGATATGTTTTGTTTAGATCACATATTTTTGGTTCACACTGTGTTTCTGAAAAAACTGAATTAGCTTTTGGCTTTTAAAAATCTAGGATTTCAGCTAGCACTCCAGAGTTTTGGTTTCTCAAAAAATGCAAGTTTTCGTTTTACTTCATTACCAAACTTTAGATGGGGCACCAGCTCTCTGATTAACCAGGCTCTGCAGGTTTTCTGTTCTTTCTGTAACATTGAGGCTAAATGTTCGTTGACATTTATCCCTGCATTCACATGCTGTTTACTTTATGATTAAGAGAAAAGTGAGATGCTTCCTATATCTATCTGACTTTGCCACTTATTAGCTGTGTGAACATGGCCACGTTAATAATCCTTATGCTTTAGTTGTCATCTTTAAAACTGAGACAGTAACAGTGCCTGTGTCACAGTTTTGTGAAGATTAAATTAGTTAATTTTTATTAAATACTGAGAATACTGCTGGGTGCATAGTAAACAATATATAAGTTTTAGTTGCTATTAACTATTATTATTATGTCCTCATCAAAATTGGAAAAATGAAAGATAGGCTGAGTGTGGGACATTGCTTCAAGAATAATGGAAAAGAACGTTTCTTTGTTGAAATCAAGTTCAATCTGCAGTTTATGCTTACAAGATTGCAACACCATTATAAAATAAACTTATCCCACTTCATTCATTTATGTTACCTTACTAGTTGCTGTCTTCATCTGAATTTGACGTCCCTGTTTAGGGATCAGTTCTATTCAAAGCATCATTCAGAGAGTTTTAAACCTTCAGGTAGAATATATTTAAGGAAACCAAGGATGTTATTGTATCTTCAACAGGTAACTTTATTTTTAAGGGAAGAATGTGACAAAAGTTTAGTTTTCAGAAAAAACATTCATGAGTCTCTTCTAAAATATCTTTTTTGTTTTAATTAAAAAGCTTTAAATCAATAGCTCATCATGAAGTTCTTTGTTTGATTTTTTAAAGTTCTTTTAAAAATTTAGAATATGAAGAAATAAATGAAAAAGTGACCATCAAAAATAAAAACAAAGTTTTTAAAATAAATGAATTCAAGTATGTAATTTCAAAAAACTTATACACACAGAATATTTAGAAGGTGTGGGAAGATCAACAATCCTTGAAGAGCAAGTACAGGAAGATACCACACAGGAAATACATATTTCATCTCCTGTTGAGTCTCCTTCCCAAAAGACCAAAAGTGAGTAGCTAATTATAACACCCTTGAAATGATACTAGACTTTTATGTACAAATTTGTCCTATATGTACAAAAAAGCTCATACTTTGAAATTTCAAGTCTAATAAGTTATATCTTATATTTTATATTTTATCTATTTATTCTGTCAACACTTACTGAGTTCTTGCTATTTGTCAGGCACTACCCTTGGTCCTGCAATACAGTGGTGGGTAAAGGAGATAGCCATGCCTGTCATGGTGAAGTTTACGTGGAGTGGCTATTTCACAGTCGACTTTTTTTCTAAAATATATTTTAATATAGAATAAAAAACATTTAGATCTGGATTGTAACTGCTGGAACTTTTTTTAGAGTAAATCATAGGTATAAATTTCCTTTTTGAGAATGATTAGAAAAAAATGAATATTTGCATGCAATGTATAAAATATTCATGTTGACAGATTATGCATATTATGTATCTATTCCTTCTGTTATCCCTTTATAGCATAATTTATTAATTATATAATTATTTGTTTAATTAGGTTCTACTGTTTCTTTTTATTGAACCTAGGAAGTGGGCTCCCAGCATCCTTTCAAATTTGTTAATGAATTGTGAATGAATTCTGTTAGTGAAGTATAATGCTCCTAAAAGACTATTGAAAATTAAAGGCTATAATAAATGAACCTTTAGGAATTGTAATTCCCAATGATTTTATGTACAACATACATGTAAACCTTCAATACTCATTTCCATTTTGAGAAAGAATAAAAACAGGCAAAATGGGAATTTCTCTTTGTCTTTTAACATTATGGTACTAATTATGATTTAATACCTTACTTTCAGCACAATAAATTTTCTGACAACTTAATCCTATTTGCCATATTTTGAGTTTTAGTACCATACTAGTTATATTTTATTATTTAACATGAAGTTTAACCATGTTCTTTCTTAAAATTTCTGAAAAAATTTACTCTGTACAGGTGAAACCGTGACTGGAGAATTATCAAAACTCTTGGATGAAATAAAGCTCTGTCAAGAAAAGGATTATTCTTTTGAAGATTTGTGCCACACAATATCAGATCACTACTTAGATAATTTGAGCAAGATTTCAGAGGAAGAACTTGGGAAAAATGGAAGCCAGAGTGTAGTAAGTAAGAGGGGAAAGAAGACAGTGTGTCTGTCTTTGCCAGTTCATTGTGTACCTGAGAGGCATGGGATTTGTGTGTTATTCTACCTTCAGATTCAGCCAGTGTCAGTCAAATGGCAAGCTCTCTATTGCCCTTTCCCTGGTATTCATTGGTGTTTCATTCTCACTGCATGTGTAGGGAAAAAAAATGCTTTGATAAGTCACTTACAGTTCGTGACAATCTCACTACTGTTAGACCCTCGTAACACATGAATTCATAGTTTCTTTGATTATGTTCTTTGAGTTTTACTGGGCGTAATGATATTGCTTTCCAAAGAAAGAAGAAAACCTTCCTTTTATCTCTTTTCCCTATTTCCTCTATAATCTGAGTCTAACCCCATCTTGAAGAAGAAAGACAAAGCTGAGCCATGACTGTATACTTCCTCAGTCACTCTGTAAGTCGCAGTAAGAGAGAGACATTGTAGAAAGTTTGACCTGCATATTTTTATAATCTCATGCAAATCCCAGTGGATTTGCATGCAATCTACAAGCTCAGAATCTAAATCATGAATTAGAGATTCTTGCTCACTTGGATTTTTATATTAACACTGTAGCAAGAAAAACTATAGAGAATCAATCAGTTTAAAATCAAGATTTGTATTCCTGTCTTCTGTCTTATAGAGAAAGAATTTATAGGATGTACCAGTATTTAAGGAAATACATTATTATGATATGAAACCTTTTCTCACTTTTAGAATTTAATTTATTATAGAAACATTATGATTTTTTCAAAAGCCAATAATAGAATGGATTGTGTTAAGTATGTCATTTTATTTATGAAAGCTAAAAAAGTAACTGCTAAGTATATCAACTGTTATGAGAACATTTACTTCATTTAGTTATTTAATGTGAGCTGTGACACTGTTTCCCTGGATAGTACTTGCTAGTCTAGTTCCATGGCTAGTCTTACCCTCTAGGCCTGTTTTTTTTTTTTCTCTTTTACTGCACTGTTTTTTGTAAAACATCACATTTTTGACTATAATAAAATCTCTTTATGAATAATTATGATTAATTATATATATACTGAAAAAGTACTTGCAGGTTTTACCAAATGAAATTTTTATATTGATGAAATATTTACTGTAGTAACTTTAATATCAGGACAAAACTCCCTGTTAAAAAAATTAAAAACAGGTATTTGCTAACTCCAAATTACAAACTAGTTATATTTCAACACTTCCTTGAAAGTTGGTTAGAATTTAAAATATATTTATCCTGTATAAACAATACATGGTATTTAGGTTCATTTCTAAAGATTTCTCTGAAGTGGCTGCTTCTAGCCCTCTACTTCTTAACTCACAGATTTTCTGAAGGCCTTAAGTTTCTAAACTAGTGATTTCTAAAATTTTTTTTGTGGTATGTACTAGTACTAAACAAATTTTGAGCAAACATCTCAAATGTAGTTATGTATTATATATGTATATATATAAAACTATTCTAAGAATATACGCTATGAATTATGAGACATATACTCTAAAAGAATTCAAGTAAGGAGGATAAAAAATAGGTATAAAGTAGAAAGTCTAGTTTTTTCTCTTACTCAGTCAGTATCCTCTACACCCTGTACACTCTTGCTTGGAGACCATAATTCAAGTTTATAGCTTTTGGGTAGTGATGGCAGGGACTTTTGGCATTGATAGGGTGACATAATTTGGGGAAACAATGGCCAAACATTTTTTGTAAGTCAAAGACTATATTGTGATAGAAGCAAGGGAGAAATTAATGCTCAAAAGTTGACCTTAAGTTCAAAATTCAAGCTCATATTTTCATACAAACAATCACTCTGTTTCTGTGACAAACCTTTACAATGTGTTCTTTGAAAATATTATCATATAAAATATTAAAGGTTACATGAGGCAGAAAAGCAGAGGTTACATATGAGTAAGAGCAAGCAGTTCTATTTATCTGGAATAATGAAGTTTATAGAGAAGGAAGATAAGAGATAAGATTAGAAGATAGGTTGAGGTCAGGCCATGGATGATTTTGAATGTCAGGCTGACAATTTTGGTATTTATTTTTTAGGAAATGAGAAAAACCTAAAGGATTTTGGACAGATAAAAGACATTATTGGACATAGACTTTCAGAAGATTAATCTGATAGAAACTTGTTATTGAATATTTTAAAAGTAATGCAATTTCTTTGACCCTTCTCTGTAGCCCGTGTTTTATTTGGGTTCATTCTTGTTTTGTTAAATATCTCTATCTATTCATCCAAAATGTTTTTCTAGAGTTTTAAAAAATGAATTATCCTCTCAAATTATGCAAAAATTTTAATCGAATTCTTATAGGGCACGTAATGTAGATGGTCATTACCATGTTGTAAGCTATAGGATTTATAATACCAATAATGAGATGCAGTTCCTGACTTCAAGGAGTTCAAAATTTCTACGCCAGGAAGTCTTCAATCACAGTGTGCAGACTAGTCTAACATAGGAACAATAAATACATATTATAAAAGCTGACATTTACTAGGTGCTTGCTATTTGCTGTTCTAATGCTTTATATAATTTAAGCCACCTAATCCACACAGGAATACTAACAATGGAGTCCTAGATTTGGGAAATGGTTCAGCTGGTGAGTGGCAGATTCAGGATTCAAATTCAGAGCCAATGTCATTAATTTCCAACTACTTTTCTCATAATAAACTACCCTGTGACCAAAGGAATTTTTTTTTTTAAAGGACAGATGAGTGATTTATAGGTATTCCTTGAAGTCTTCATGAAGTAGAGAGAGATTAAGCTGCAACCTGGAGAAAGGGGAGATGTTCTTTGCACTAGTATTGGAATGAATGAATGAATGGTAGAGGATTCCAGCCTTCATAACCAAGGTGCAAAAGTTTAGAGATGAGACATAGCATTTATTATGAGGAGAATGGTTTACCATGAGAGTTGGTTTTGAAAGTAGTGGGATATTAAGTTGAATATGTAATGATAATATTTAACACTGATGGAGCACTTTTATTTATATTAACTGATTTAATCCTCACAAAACCCTATGAGGTAGGTCGTATTATTCCTCCCATTTTACAGATAAGAAAACGGAGGCACAGAGAACTTTTATGACTTTCCCAAGTTTACATGGTAAGTACCAGTGCCAGGATCTGAGCACAGGCAGTCTGGGGTTAGAGCTATATCCCTTCCTACTCGACTGTTTTGTTAGAGAACAGGGACAGATAGTTAGATTTGGGAAGCTAGCCAGAAATTTAATATTGATGCTGAAGAGGCTAAACTCTTTTGAGTATGGGAGTTTTTTCATGAAGGTGACTATTTTAGAAGTTAAATGTGGTAACTGTATGTCGGGAGGAGGGGCGGGGGAGACTCAAACAGTGACTCTCAGCAATGATTATACATTAAACTTATCTGGAAAGACTTCAAAAAATAATGACACTCTCAGGTACCATGGCAGACCAATTAAATCAGACTTATTTTGGGTGACTCTGAGCATTGTTCTTTTAAAAAACTTATTGTAACATGCACATTATTGGTCTGGAGGACCAAAAATGTGCTAGGATGTTACTGAGGTAATTCAGGCCTGAGATGATGAGTCTGAACTGAAGTCTTGATAACAGCATAAAAATATAGTGTTTTAGATCTAAATAAATCTCATAAGTCTTCTAGCACCCAGCCTAACTCCCCCACTCTGCAGTGTAAGAGCTCTCTTGAATTAAGGAAGTTTTCAGTTTATCATCAAGGAAAATTCCAACTATTGTCCTAAATTACAGTTATTTCTGTATTATAGTGGAATGTTAAATGTGGAAAACATTTTTGTTTGTTTATTATTTATGTTACTAACTGTAGGATGGGCATTTGGGTTCAGTTAAAATTTAATTTTAGATGATGGAAAACATCCAACTTGTTCATTGTAATATGACATATAATTCCAAAAGTAATTTAGAAGAAATCAAAATGTAAGGAAAATATGTTTTATAGCATTCACGTTATTAATAAATATATTTTACATATTAATGATTTGGCTTGAATTTGGGGAATTATTTTAATAATTCTTTGTCAGTTTAGCTTTTTTCTTCCAATAGAGGGCACTCTAATTCAGTAATTCAAAATATGAGATCAGCCATCTTATGTAAGAACTTTTGTTTTTGAATTGGAGGTTTTAGTTTTATTAAAATATTAGCCTTAAGGTGGTAGTTTAAACAATTTTACTAAAATAAGTAAATTCAAATTAAATTCTTGTTATGATTGAATGTATTTGATAGAAAGTTTTACATTTAATGTGAAGGCGAGCTCAAGTTAAAATTACATTTTCTCTTTCTTAAATTTTAATTCAAAAGTCAAGTCTGTTTTAAATGCTTTTATAATATGCATATAGACTCATTTTCTAAGTTGAATTAAGGTATTACATAATCTAGATGTAAATTTTGAAGAAATAGAAATATCTTTACATTCTTTACCAACCCCTCAAATTTAGGTTTTTGTAGGATATAAAATAATCTGAAAAAAATTTTTCTATTCTCTTCATTTGTTTTTCCAAGTCTTATATTCAGCTTTTCCTTCATGTGTGTAAACAATGTATACAACTCTTAATTAAATGTGAACACACTATGTCTTAGAGAAATTTGCTGATAATGTGAAGATCATCAGAACAGATTTCAGAATTTAGGTTTCAGGAAAGCATTTTTTAAAGATATAAAATAAAAAAGGCATTATTGCCTCATTAGCCTATGTCCTCAATAAATAAATAAGAGAAACAACAGGGATGAAATGCATTGTATATTTTTTTCTCCTGAGGGAAAACCGAGATACAAACAGCATCTAAGGATTATTGTTTGAAAGGGGTTGTTTTGACAGATTTTGTGTAATTCTGCCCATCTAGTACATCTCTCTTTTTTTATTTGTGTGTGGAGACTTGCAGGTTGAATTTTTATAATTTTTTTTTTTTTATCGAAGTGTAGTCAATTTACAGTGTTGTATTGGTTTCTGGTGTACAGCATAGTGATTCAGTTATACATACACATGTATATTCCTTTTCATATTCTTTTTCATTATAGGCCATTACAAGGTATTGAATATAGTTCCATGTGCTATAAGTAGAACCTTGTTGTTTATCTATTTTATATGTAGTATTAAGTATTTGCAAATCCCAAACTCCCCATGTATCCCTCCCCTCCCTCTTTCCCCTCTGGTAACTATAAGTTTGTTTTCTATGTCTGTGAGTCTTTCTGTTTTGTAAATAAGTTCACTTGTGTCTTTTTTTAGGTTCTACATATAAGTGATATTGTATGGTATTAGTACATCTCTTTTATGTTATTTTACTTTCTGTCCAGTGTAAAATCCTTAACTACATGTAAGCCTTATGAAGTATGAGCTATTTTATTCAGTATTTCAAGATTTCAAGGTTTACTTCTCAGTTTTTAATACCAAGCTTCTATAAATTGCATGAAAGCACTCTTGGGACAGGGGTGGGGTTTTCTATAGGAAATTTTAGTGCCAAAATTTTCTAAGTCCTAGCGGTCAGTAGAATCAAAGTAGGTTGCCTAAAATCCAAATGGCATTTCTGATACAAAGTTTATGTTCAAACATATTCTAACACAATTCTAGCTAGAGCTTAATGTCAGGAGTGTATCAATTTCAGAATTGTGAGAGACTTAGTGGCTATCTCATCCAGTTTCCGTCAGACTCAGAGTACTTTGGGAAATGAATTTTCTGAAACATAAATACAGAGTTCTTCTTACAGGAATGTAACTGATTCTGATTCTTTAGCATATATGAATTTTTTAAATGGTGGTGCTAAATCTTAAGTAGTGGTAACTATTATTTTATTGGGAATATAGTATTCAAAGGGATATTTCTAACTTTAATAATTCATATCTTATGTCGTTAAACAAATATTTTGGAAGTGATGACTCAAGTCTGCTGTGTATTAAGTCCAGGTTTAGATTGTCCTAACAGATTTCCCAGGATTTAGGAGATGCATAAACTCTGTTGATCTATATTATTTTGAAACTGATATCACTAACCATATATATACTATATGTATATGCAAGGAAAAATTCAGAATCAGAATGGTAAGATTTTTATTTATTCTCACCCTAGGAAGAAACTTTGTACCTATAGTGAATCTAAGAAGATTCTTGAGATAAATGGCTACCTGAATAAAAGAATCATTCTTCTGAATTTCAGACAGAATTGCTTTTACCTTTCATGTTGCATCTCTTTGCTCTGTTTTGTCTTGTAGGTTTATACATTTTTTATACTACTTTTATAGACTCCTTGATTGTAATACCTGTATTTCATTGACCTCTTTAATCACATCCTGCCTAGCACAATGCCTTGCATTTAGTGGTCTCTCAATAAAGTTCATTGAGTGAATAAATGCATAAAAAGGCAGATACTGCATGTGAGGCCACATGTTCTTATAAATAAACCATCATCATTGAAAAACATGTTTAATTATTTGGAGGTGGGTTACAGAGTCCAATGACAGGTTTTTTCCATCAAGCATGTAGTCTCAACCATCCTTCTGAGAGAGTCAACTTAGTCTAGCAGTTAAGAGGAGCTTGAGAGTAATTCAGGCTTGGGTTTGCATCCTTATTCTGCCACTTATTAATAGGGTGACCTTTGGAAGATACTTGATATTTTCAAGCATTAGTTTAGTCATTAGTTAAAAAAAATTTAATATGGCTTACTGTTGGTCACAGAAAAAGCTATTCTCTTTTGGGTTGCTGAAAACATGCCATCTTGATTTTTATGTTTCATAGACTATCCAGCTTCGTCTAGATTTCCCAGTAATAATTCAGTGTCAACATGGATAGGATTTCGCTATTGAAATGCTAAATAAATGTTCCGTTCTTGGACTGGTCATTGTTAATATTTCACTTAGAAAAAAACAATTACCTATTATAATCAGGTCTGCACGTGTTAGAGAGGAATAGCAAATGGCAAGTAATTGAACTTACATGAAAAATTACCTCAATAAACTGAAATTCTTGGCTCAAAATAAAAACAGAATTCAATAGGAGTTAATATAAAATCCCAAATTAGATTCCTACAAAATTCAGTGGTATAAGATGGGAGAGGTTTCATTTGGGGGAGTAGTTCATGCAAAAAGTTCTGGGGTGTTTCAATAACCACAACTGCAGTACGAATCAACAGTGAAATGTGGCTGCTGAAAATCAATAATTGTGAAGCTGTGATCTCTGATCCATTTATTAAGTACCAAGTTTTAACTAAGTTCTAACTAAATTTTAACTAAGTTCTGGGTAATTTTGGGGAGGGCTAATTAGGTTGGTTTATTTATTTTAATGCACGTTCTGGGGATTGAACCCAGGACCTTGTGCATGCTAAGCACGTGCTCTACCACTGAGCTGTATACCCTCCCCAGGTTTTGTTTTCCTCAGTGTGGAAATCAAGAGTAAAATAACTTGGCCAGGGTTATAGAACTACCAAAAGATAAAGCTGCTATTTGAACTTAGGTCCGATATTTTACAAGGTCATGATTCTAACCGTTAGGTCAGTCTGTCTGTCATTAGTGTATTACACATTGACCTACCCTTACGTTTTCATCATTCCTAGCATTTTGTAGGTTCACACTCTTACTACTTTTCACTTGAATTATTACAAGAGCCTCTTATCTCGTCTGTCTGCTTCTAGTCTTCTCTCTTCGTTTGCTCCAATTTATTCTTCATATTGTTGCCAAATCAACATGCCTTAAGTGCAGTTCTGATTATTTCACTCTCCTCAAAGCTAGAACTGGTCCTCACTACACAAATTGAATACAGAATTTAACCCTGGTCTTCAAGGCCCTCCATGTTCTAGCTTCATCATATATTTCCAGCTTCCTTCCATTAATGTCCTAAATTAAATGTTCTGGTAAGATGAATTGAGTCTGTCTTTCCTTGTTTCTGCTTGTGTTCACGGTATTTTATCCATATATAATTCTTTTCCTGATTGTCTTTGCTTATTGAAAACTATCCTTCTCAAAACCTTTTTTGATCCTCCTATTTAGAGACAGCTATTTGGATCAGATATCATTATATTTTATTTACAAATCTATTTTGTAAATTTCATAGTATGCTGTGTAGTATTTGTGCATGAATCTTATTTTTTGGCTTTGCTTGTAAGCCCTTTGATGACAGGGGAAATATTGATTCTTTTTGTGTGAGTGTTTAGATCTGTAGCATAGTTCTTTACTCACATGCTTAATAAAATTTGTTGGATTGATATGATAGGCAATGGACTCCAAAAAGTCTGCTTAATAACCAAATTTAGGTGTGGACAATGGGAAGTGCTCTAAGATGGAGTCTTTCTAATCTCAGAAGAACTTCCTCTGTTGTTTGATGGTTCAAATAATGAATGCCTCACCACTTGTTTTGAAGATGAAATGAAATATCCAGTTAAACTATATTATAAACTTCCTCAGAGCATAGAATTGCTAACATCTTAGGTCAAGTCATATCTTTCTTACGTAGTAATGTTTGTCTTTCACTAATAACAAGGAGATCTTACATTGTAAATACTATGTTTGATTCCTGATAACATATAAAAAGAAATCTACTATAAGACTATGGGAACATGTATCTCATTTATATTTTTTCAAATTCTTCAATTCTTTGGTAAACCTTCTTTTGAGTTCATCGCTATTATTCTTTCTGTATAAGTTGAGAGGGCCTATTTTTGAAGCAGTTTTTTCAGTTATCATAAAGGAAACAGGGTTAAGCCAACATCCTGGGGTTTTGCTCCTAATTGTTAATGATTCTTGCTGATTATGGTGTGCTCAGCTGATGCATAGTATTATTGTGTGCACATTTTAAAATGTGTTTGACACTAAAATTTCTCTTAGTATTATTAGCATTCTATTAAGGTATCCAAAGGCAGTAAACTCCCTTCCTAGTTAAACTTTTATATATTTGAATTTTATGAAGTTTGTGAAGTGATCGCATTATCTACTCTGCAGGTATAACATCAGCTAGTCTTTGCTTTGATACTTTCATTCTCTCTGATCTCTCTCTGTAAAATCTAACTTGAATCTAATCTTCTTAACAGAAGAACTGAGCTATTATGATTTCCCTGAGAATCTATACTTTACATTTAGGAGTTAGTTGTAATGTTTTGTTGAAAATTTGATAACAATTCAGCTTTCTTCTAACCTTGTTTTCCAGATAATGATAGTTAATTTTTGACAACTCTCAGTCGCATGTCACATTTACCTTGTTCATTTGCCATAATGCACCTAATTTGAAATTCTGTTTCATTATGGACATTTGAGAATTATTGACTCTGTTTTGGAGTAAAGGCCTTGGACGGTCTGCCATTATAGAAGAATCCCATTTTGCTTCCTAATGTGAAAGGAAATCAGTCTAGAGCCTGAGCTTAAAGAGACATGTCAGTGGCAATAATCACTTATCTCTGTGTTCAGGGAAATGTTTTTCACCTTGTAGAGCAAATTAATTCTAATGGAGTAGTGGACTAGTAACCAAGAAAAAATTACTGAAATTGCTCACACTTCTAACACATTTTATCGTAACACCATTTGGAATATGACTACTGAATATTGAAATCAATTCAGCTTCTAACAGCTGAAGAATTAGATTTCTCTATGACACAATCAAAGTCAATAACAGTAGATGGAAAAGATACTTTGTGACCTGCTTCAGTCTCATGCTTAGAATTTTTAAATTGGCTGGTATTATTTTCACTTGCTTTTGTTAGAATTTTTATTTCTTCCATCTATGCTTTTAAAGCTCACATGTTTTGGTTGCTTACAGCTTTATAGCAGTTCCATTTAGTTGATAGCGGCCAGCCTATGCTATCAAACAGTTAATAGTGAGAAATAAAGTCTTAATTTGGAGAAAGAATGAGGTAGTCAAGAAGATGAATTTGATGGGGAATGAAAGGTTCTAAAATGAACAAAAATAATTAACCAGTGAGAAGTGTATATTACATTAGTAAAATGGAAATTTTTTGTCCCCCAAATAAATGAGATAAACATTGGCATGTTATATCTTTTCCTGTAATCATCCATTCTGTGTTGCTGAAATAAGTTTGTTTTAGCTCTGAAGATTTTCTTTTTGCTCTATGATCCTGCATTTATTTAGCCTAGTGCCATTTCCATAAACATTTAAAGTGTCTTTATTGTCATAGTTATTATCATCAGCTTCACTAACTTAGTGAGTCCCCACATTAAAGAATTTTACTAATTTCTTAAATTACACGTATTTGTAACTTAGAGTAACATTACAGTGTACAGGAGTCTTGAACTCAGACTTGTTTGTAAAAAGTCTTTTTCACCTCAACCTACTGAATCAGATTGTCTGGAGGTAGATTACTTAAAATAAGCTCCTTAGGTGATTCTTATGCTCCATAGTTTGCGGATACTATACTGAAATATTTTTTAAATGTTGGTTTCTTAGGTAGTCAACTATTCAGACCCATTTTCTTCTTACCCACATGGATCTCAGATGAAAAATGATCTGAACTTAATTTGCCTTTGCCTTCTTTCTTTTTGCTCCTATGAATGCAAATTTAATTGGTTATCAAGGCAAAATGATTAACCTTTTAAGGATTGCTTTTTCTATTTTTGTGGAAAATGCCATTGGAATTTTGATAGGGATTGCATTGAATCTATAAATGGCTTTGGATAGTATGGAACTTTTGACAATATTAATTCTCCTGACCCATGAACGCAGAATATCTTTCCATTTGATTTGTGTCTTCTTCAACATTTTCCATCTAAGGCTTGTAGTTTTCAGTTTATAGATGTTTCACCTCCTTGGTTACTAAGAACTGAATTGTTTTTGATACTATTGTGAACGGGATAGTTTTCTTTATTTTTTTCTCAGATGTTTTGTGTTAGTGTATAGAAAGGCAACTGATTTCTCTATGGTGGTTTTGTATCCTGCAACCTGTAGCAACCTGGTGATCTCTCTTCTTATTGTTAGTATTTTCCTTACCTGGCTCCCCTTTTTCTCACAGGTTTTCTGCTCCTTAGTGAGCATTCTCTTCCATAGAGAGGGAACTGGTCTTTTAGCTCAGATAGCAGCTCAGTGTTATATATGTTCAAATCTACAACTCTATCTTCAACTTCTCATTGCTCTCCAGTTCTGTGATATAACTGCCAGCAAGACTTCTTTCTACAGACATCCCACTGTCATTTCAAACTCAACCTGTCAAAATGTAAACTAATCATCTTCTTCCTCGAATCTCTACCTATTTCCATTTCTCATCTTTCTTTCAGTAGTAGAACAGTTGTTTCATTCTTTCCGGACAAAAGCTTTGGTATTATGTTTGGTTCTTTCCAATTTCTTTCATTCTTCTGGACTATTAGAGAGTTTCCATTTGTTTAGTCACATCATCTTTGTTTGACCCCACTTAACTTTCCAGGAACAGCCTCATTTCTTTATTCACTTTATGTTTTACAATAAAACTCTGGAAAAATTGTCTCTTGTTGCTATTCCCAATGTCTCCTCTATTTTCTCTTAAAACCAGTCCTATCAGGCTTTCCCCCTTCACCAGGTGCCAGAACTGCATTGTTGAGGTGTCCCGTGACTTCCACATTGCTAATTCCAGTAGACATTTCTTAATCCTTGTCTTATGTGATCTTTGAGGATCATTTGACAATGTCGATTCTGCTTTCCTCTTTCACATGCACGCTTTCTTCACTTGACTTCCTAGATGCACATTCTCCTGGTTTTCTTCCTATTTAACTGACTACTCCTTTTCCGTCTTTACTAATTCTTCCTCATTTCCCTAACTAAGTGCTCAGAGCTCAGTCCCTGGAGGTGTTTCTTTTTTGTCTGTACTGAATTTCTTGGCCAGGCATGCTGATCAGTCTGACAGCTTTAAAAACCTAGTACAAGAAAATCCTATATTTATATCTACAGCTTGAATGTGCTTTTGGACTCCAAATTCTTTCATTTAATTGTCTATTTGACATCTTCACTCATGTCTAATATCATTTTCAAATTTAGCAGGAATAAAACTGAAGTTCTGCATTTCTACCTCAAACCTGCTGGTCCCTCAGTTTTCCCATTTTAATAAATAGTAACTCTGTTCTCTCTCTCCCCACCAATATACCCTATTCTTTTGTCATTTACCTACACTTATTGCAGGTATTTCTTCCACAGTGTTTTTACTCATTCTCTTTCATTTTTCTGTTGTTCCTGTTGGTTTAGATCCTGTTCATCTTCAAGGTGTAGTTCAAGTTTTTCTTTCTCTTCATAGTAACCTCCTTACTCCAGTTCAGACCAGTTTTTTTCCTTTGAACCGATGGAGAATCTCAGAAGAGAATTAGGAACTATTAAAAAATGAAATGGAAATTCTAGAATTGAAAGGTGTATCATATACTAAAGAAAAAGCAGATGTTCAAATGAATTTATAATCTTTATACTATTCAATAACACAATTTAACAACGAATTAGTCTTAATTTTAAAGAATATTACATATGAAACAGGAAGTTGCATGAAACTGTTCTGCCACAATGTCTGACTGGAGCTTAAAATGAAGGGCAAAGACATATTTTAATTATTATATAGTCTTTATTATAGTTCATGACAATGAAGTATAAATGGTAAGCATTCACATAGTGTTTGACCTTGCAAATGGTGAGTGCTCAATAAATATTTCTTATAGGATAAAAATGATTTCTACTTATATTATTAATAACATTAATAAGGTTCCAATATAAAAAATTCTAAGTTATATATAAAGGTATATTGTGAAAGGATAGTACAGTAAGAAAATATTACTTACTAATAAATTAGTGTAATATAATATAAAATATAAATGTATATTACAGTATTTTATGTTCTCAAGAAGCTTGACTGTACATCTAAAAAAACTAAAATGATAGCATTTTGGAACTCTCTGTACCTTCTACTCAGTTTCACTGTGAACCTAAAACTGCTCTAAAAAATGAAGTGTACTTTTAAAAATTGATAGCCTTTTGTTTTAAAGCTGATCCATTTTTCTGTATTGCTTCTGTTCATTCAGTCAGTAAATATTTATTTTACCTCTACTATGAACGAGCTACTGTTTTAGGGCAGATAAAAAGTAAATAATGAATTTTTCTTATTCTCAGAAGCTTAGAATTTGGCAGAGAAAGCAGACATATTAACCAAATAATAGAAATACAGGGTGATAAAATATTTTACCAAACAATCCAGTAAAAGATAGTATGAAGTGTTGTGGAAAGTGGGGAAGAGAAACTATTTATATTTATAGCCACAGAATCTAATATGTTGCCTGATACATTGTAGTTATTCAATAAAAAAGTGTGTTGAAAAAATAGCTGTGAAAATCAAAAGATAATTCTGTCCTGTTTGAATACACTGTGGGAGAGATGATATGAAAATGTGGGATGACAGTTACCATTTGATTAAGGAAATGAAGGTGTGTCATGAACTTACTCCTGTATAGTCCTGTGTTCTCATGTCTCATTACTTTCTCCACTAACCAGTATCTCATTGGATTTTACATACTCTCTTTCACCTGTCTTAACATGCCTGAAGTTCTTACACTCTCCCCTACCCTATACCAATTTTACCATTTTTAATTCTTCTCATCCATCAAAACTTGAGTCTGTAGTGACCTCCTTCCAATCTTAGCCCATCCTTGAACCATCTCCTCTGTCTGGATTAGGTGCTTCTCCAGGGCTTCCTATAGTCCAGAGTCCCAGTACTCTTTAATAGTACTTATTGTGATCATAATTGTAGTAAGTAATAATAATTTTTTTAGTTTCTTGTTTTTGAAAATATAAGACTATGTATTTCTTGAGGGTGTATTCTCAGGTTATAATACAATTCCTGCCACATAAAAGGAGACAATATATATTTATTGAACCAGTGAATAAAAGAATGAATGACTAGGTAATGGATGGATGGGTGGATGAGTGGGTGGATGGGATAAGTGTTAGAAAAATGATCACAAATGCTTGATTGGAAATTGAGAAAAAATTGTATTTCAAAATCTTGTCTATGGGTGGTTTCTTTTGTTTTTGTCTGTTCTGAATGACTGTACATTCATTCTTACCAAATGAGGGCTATGCTGGTGGGACCATCTTTACTTCTTTTAAATTTATTTTAAAGTTTTTTTCTAAAATTATTTTCTTAAAACATTTTGTTACTTTTGAGTTACTTTATAGGAATATGATAAAACTGATAAGACTGCTTATTTTTATTTTTTGTTTTTAATAGGAGAAGTTACATTATCCTGTTTTTTTTTAAAAAAAGACAAATCTTTTGGCTAATTATATCTAGCTAAAGATTTAATTGTTCACTAAAGCCATTAATAAGGTTAATGTTGTTACTTCAATTTTAAAAGAAAGTTTAGACTTTGCTGGGATTAAACAAAATAAACATTGAAAAAGAATTTTATTTAAAATGTAGACTATTTATGAACATTAAAATATTTCTCAATTTGAAGTTAATATATTTATATTGAGCTTTTGGGTTATTATAATTTTTAAATTAGTAGAGTAACAAAATAAATCATGATTTTTAGTGGTCATATTAGTAATATACTAAGCTATATTAGTTAAGGTAATGCTAGCTGTTAAAAATTAAGACAAATCATGTGATAACTCAAATACAATGGACATTTATTTCTCACTCATTTAAAGTCCATAATAATAGTTCCTGATCAGCAGGTGGCCCTCCTTTAAGTGGGAATTCAGGAACTGAGACTCCTTTCATCTAGTTACTCTGCTGTCTTGAGCACAGGCTTCCAAGGCCATCTACCTTATCTGTAAAAGATGGCAAAGGGTAAACTTGATGGACGATATAGGTAAGAGATTGTAGGGGTGGGCCTGGAAACAGCAAGCATCACTTCTACTCATATTCCGTTGACCAGTATTCGTTCATATAGTCACATTGCCATTCCAATCTGCAAGGGAAGCTAAGAAATATAGCTGAGCTGCATATTCAAGAAGCAGAGAAGATAGTCACCTAACCAGAATTGGCTGCATAATGTTTTTTATAATTTAAATACTTTTTCTTCATATACATACTGATTTTTATAGTTCTCATTCATAGAAGCTTTTCCTATAGTTATAGGTAGTCCCATATTTAAGCATGCATTTATTAATTAAAATCTTCCCAGTTAAAATAATGGAGTATCTTTTATATAACAAAAATTAGGCCTTTGTAAAATATAATTTCGTGCAGCCACTATGGAAAACAGTGTGGAGATTCCTCAAAAGACTAGGAATAGACTTACCATATGACCCAGGAATCCCACTCCTGGGCTTGTACCCAGAAGGAAATCTACTTCAGGATGACACCTGCACCCCATTGTTCATAGCAGCACTATTTACAATAGCCAAAACATGGAAACAACCTAAATGTCCATCAACAGGTGACTGGATAAAGAAGAGGTGGTATATTTATACAATGGAATACTACTCAGCCATAAAAACCGACAACATAACGCCATTTGCAGCAACATGGATGCTCCTAGAGAATGTCATTCTAAGTGAAGTAAGCCAGAAAGAGAAAGAAAAATACCATATGAGATCGCTCATATGTGGAATCTAAAAAACAAAAACAAACAAACAAACAAAAACAAAGCATAAATATAGGACAGAAATAGACTCATGGACAGAGAATACAGACTTGTGGTTACCGGGGGGGGGTGGTGGTGTAGAGGGTGGGAAGGGATAGACTGGGATTTCAAAATTGTAGAATAGATAAACAAGATTACACTGTATAGCACAGGGAAATATACACAAAATGTTATGATAAATCACAGAGAAAAAAATATAATTTCAAGTTTTTTAAAGGATAATGGACATAAAACTATGTTAGTTGCAGGTGCACAACATGGTGATTCAATATTTCTATATATTACCAAATGATCACCACAAGTCTAGTTGCCATCTGTCACCATACAAAGTTATTGTAAAACTATTGGCTATATTCCCTGTGCTGTACATTTCATCCCTGTGACTCATTTATTTTATAACTGGAAGTTTGTACCTCTTAATCTCCCTCATCTATTTCACTCATCCCCTAGCCCCCTCCCCTCTGGCAACCACCTGTTCTCTGTATCTGTGAGTCTGTTTCTGTTTTGTTATGTTTATTTGTTTTGTTTTTTAGATTCCACATATAAGTGATCACGTAGTATCTGTCTGTTTCACTTCACTTAGCATAATACCCTCTAGGTCCATCCATGTTGTTGCCAATGGCAAGATTTCATTCTTTTTTATGACTGAGTAATGTTTCAGTGTGTGTGTATGCGTGTGTGTGTGTATCACATATTCTTTATTCATTCATCTGTGGATGGACGCTTAGGTTGCTTCCATATATTGACTATTGTAAATGGTGCTGCAACAGACATAGGGGTTCATATATCTTTTTGAATTACTGTTTTTGTTTTCTTTGGAAAAATACCCAGGGGTAGAATTGCTGGGTCATATGCTAGTTCAACTCTTAATTTTTTTGATGAACCTCCATACTGTTATCCATAGTGGCTGTACCAGTTTGCATTTCCACCAACAGTACATGACAATTCCCTTTTCTCCATATTCTTGCCAACACTTCCTATTTCCTGTCTTTTAGATGATAGCCATTTTGACAGATATGAGGTGATATCTCATTAGTTTTGATTTGCATTTCCCCAGTAATTAGTGATGTTCAACATCTTTTCATGTCCTTATTGGCTATCTGTATGTCTTCTTTGGAAAAATGTTTTTTCAGGTCCTCTGCCCATTTTTTAAATAGAGTTTTTTTGATATTGAGTTATATGAGTTCTTTATATGTTTTGTCTATTAACTCTTTATCAGAAATATAATTTGCAAAAATCTTCTCCCATTCAGTAAGGAGGTAGTCTTTTTATTTTGTTGATAGCTTCTTTGCTGTGCAAAAACTTTCTAATTTGATGTAGTTGATTTAAGCAACAAAAGAATATACTAGTTCATATAAATGAAAAATCCAAGTTTTTATGTTTTGCTGGATGAAAGTACTCCAGTAATGTAATCTGGTATATGTTTCCTCTCTACCCCTCAGCTTGGTTTTTCTCCATTCCATATGTACTGTGCACATTCTCAAGCAAGTTTTCCCCAGAGGGTGGCAAAGAATGTAAGTAGCCAAATATTTAAAATTTTTTTTAGCTCAACAACCCCAGTCAAAAAAATGTCTTCTTTCCCCACATTCCAGCAAAATTTCTAACTTTGGACACATTTTGATGCCTAGCCCAATCCCAGTGCCCAAAAAGATGAATATACTGATTAGTCTGGCCTGAGTTATGTGCCCAGATCAGAGTTTAGGTGGTGGAGTCATCCCTACATGAACAGCAGTATTCATTTACATTTCAGTGAGCAATTCTTTTTGAGCTGTACCAGCATCCTTGAAAATGTGCTTGTGTTCTGCATGGTCAATACAAACCAGCTTTGAGTTCAAACCTGTTGCTGGTGGAGAGAGCCTGGAAAGGTATAAATCCTATATCAAATTATTGAGGGTGGCTACAACCTTCTTTTTCCTAGGCTTTTATGTTTGTTTTAGAAAATATTAAATTAAATAACTAGGAATCATTAGATTATTATGTCAGTCCCACCTGAATTTTGACTATGTATTGTTAGAGAATCTGAGGATGAAGATCAGAGATTTTTAAAAACATTTGATTGTAATATGTATAGTACTCTTGCAATCATGTTACGTATTATACAACTTGAAGATTCAAGAAATAGATGTACCTTCAGTCATCAGTCTGTAATCTCAGACAGCAGGCTGGATTGCGTCTGTGTATAAGGCTAAGTGTGGATGGGACAACACTTCTTCCTCTAGCTCTGATCTGATGTGACTCTTCATAGTAGAGTCATCCACAACTGTGCATGCCTTAGTGAGAATTTTGGAACCTAGAAGTTTACCCCTTTGTCTGTCCTGGATAATGTTGCTGATTCTCTCACATTTTTGCTGGCATTGATATTCTTCTGTAATATTTATATTTAATTTACTCAAGCAGTTCCTATATCTGGAGTTTGTCAGCCTGAACCTAATTCTTGACATTTTTACTATGGTGTTTGTATAGAGCCAAAGGAGTAAATAGGTAGGAAAAAATTCAGGATAGTATATTATGACAAGACACAAATGAGAACATGTGAGTGAAAATGCTGAGGCACCAAAATCAATAAAAATTGATAAATGGCCTTTAGAGTTATTAGGAAGTCATTGGTGGCATTGGGAAAAGAAATTTTAGTTTGGATTTGTTGATGGTCAGGTTGCTAATATAATCGATATTTTATTTCATAATAAATATGTGGATAGGAATTAAAGACAATTGTTGTTATACTGAATTATTCATTTAATAATATCAGTATCATTATTTGATGTTGGCTCAAGAAAGCATCTACTGGATATGGAAATGACTTTTTGTTCAGAAACCTTGGGATAAGAGAATTCATCTATTCCTTCACCGATAACATGATCTCATAGAATAAGCTTAGAGTTTCACAGCCCTGGTTTCAATCCTAGTGTTGTCACTCACCAGCTATGTAAATTTGCTCACAAATTACTTATATTTCTGAGTCATTTTTGTCATTACTGGTAGAACAGAAATAATCACGCATATCTAAGAATATACTTTTCCAACCTTGCATGGCTTGTGAGCTCCTATTATGGTTCTCTGTGGTTTCTTGCACACCTCTAACTATTGTCATTTTTTAATCAAATGTATTTCAAAAATAAGAAATGATGTATTTCAGATCAGTAGTTAAATATTATATCATAAAATTAAGTACAGTTATGAATATTAAAAATAAATCTGTTTTTAATATGACAAATGATACAATGCATTTACTTCAAATTAGATTTTTAAAGACTAAAATGAAAGATTATTTTATGTTTTTATATTAAAATGTCAATTATAATTTTATTATGTTTATAGCATCAAAATAATTTCACAATATGGTGCTTACACCTTGTGCATATAAAATGAACAGTTTAAAAATTATTAGAGTATTTTTTCCCAAGTGATGATAGAAAATTAAGGCTGCTATTTGTACTTATCTGCAAATTACAAGCATGGAGAGACTTTCTTCTCATTAAATGAAAAGCCACATGGATAGGATCTCCATTAATTTTACTTTTTTTAATATTGTCTTTTGAAACGTCTTAGTTTTTTTTATATACTGTCAATGACTTTCAAGCAGAATAATGGAAACTAAAAGCTGGCAGAAGTGAGCTTAAGACAAATTTTTACATTTATTGTTTTTATGCTCCTCATTAGTTTGCTGTAGTTCAACATCAGTATTTCTTAAGCTTTTGTTTTTAATCATTGGTTCTTCAAGTTATGAGTTTTTTCTTGGGGTCATAGTTGTAAGTGAAACTGTTAATGATAGTCTTCTGGCTGTACTTTAAGTTAGAAGCTTCTGCTATTGAGTCCAGGGAATCTGTAACTTTTGCAAAATATTTACTTAGCTGTTCTCTAAACTTATATGTTATATCTTGGTGATCTGTCTTCTTAAGGCTTGGACTATCACTTATATATCAAAGATCACATGTACATATCAGTTCTACTTCATCTGCCACAGCTGTCTCTTGAATTCCTTGTTTATACTTCCAAGTTTACCCTGGACATGCCTACCTGGATAATTTTTCAGGAATCCAAACTTTAATATTTCTAAAACCTAACTCAACCTGTCCTGCTTTTCCTCACTTAATTCTTATTCAGGTATGGTTATCACCATGTACACAATTGTGCAATCTAGAAATCTTACAGTAATTCTGTATTTTCTCTTTTCCTACATGTAGTCATTTTGCTAAGTTCTACTGATTGTAAAAGCTATTCTACTTCACTTATTTGGTTTTCTTTGGCAAAAGCCTACTTTTCATTCTTTCTCTGTGATTTCTCTGTGATAATCATATCTTTTTTTTTACAAACTGGTCTTTCTTTGTTCTCATTCATTATTGCTTGTCTTTGTCTCACTAAAACAGTTTTCTCTTTAATCTGGCTTAGGGCACATATACGTATTCAAATGTTTTTTCTTATTTCTTAAATTAACTTGATTTTATGGGGTGATTTTTTTTTACCCTCATATTGGTCCTCTTCTTGTGAATTACAGTATGCTTTCATATTAGCCAGTGATCTTCCTGTCTGACATGACTTTTTGTCTGGCATGCTATGTGTAAGCCAGAAACAGTGCTGCTGCTGGACCTGATTACTGTAATATTTCACAGAGAAGCTACATGATATTATTTATTATAATAAGAGAACCCAAGATTTATGTGTTCTTTATGGAACTTACATTTAAATGTAAGTTTAAAGAGAAACTTTAAAGAGAAGAGAGAAAATTAACAAAATAAAAATGTGGTTATAGTATAGAAGATAAGTGCTGTGGAGAAAAATAGAGTAGGAGTTGAGGCAGAATGAAGGGTTTAAGCTTAAACTGGATGCTCACAGAAGGTCTCACTAAGAAGATAATATTTGAGTGAAGACCTGAAGGCAGTAAGCAGTCAGCCAACAAATACCTGAGGAATGAGTATTCTAGGCAGAGGAGAAAGCAACAGCAAAAATCTTGAGGTAAAACAGTGCCTGGCTTGAGTGAAGGAGAGAGTATTGCCCAGAGTACTAAAGTATATAAGATATTAAGATGGAAGTTTCTTTTAAAGATTCAAAATAGGTGCCATAGTCCAAAGCAAGATTGAAGGCCACAGTGATTTTAAATTTATAAAGTAGTTATTGTGTAATGAGTTAGACAGCATTTATACCCTGAAACACATAGAAGAATACAAAATTACAGAGCACTGGGAGAGAAATTTTGGAGAGACATACTGGAGAATATGAATACCCTCCCTCAGCTGGGTGAGAGAGTAGTTCCTAACTTTTGCCTGAAGTCTAGGGAAAGGTAGCCTCCTTAGACCATCCAGAGAACTTAGTATCTGCCCTTATAGTTTAGAGGCCATAGAGAGTTGGTATCTGTTTGATGTCCACCTGGGCTCTCAGTCACAATGTTATATGAAATCACATACTCTGCTTTCACCTTCAGCCTCACATCTCTAAATTTGAGCTTATTTGTGGGATTCTGTTGGTTCTCTTTACTTGCCTTCCAAATAAGTTACTTCTTAACAACTAATGAGTCTTGGTTTGGGCCAGTCCTTCCTTCCATTAAGTCCTGTTGGCACTAAAGCTTGCAAAAGTTCTTCAATTTTGTGATGTGATATGTCATTCTTTGTGGTTTCCAGTACTTGTTTTTATAGTTTCACTCATCATTTTAATTGAAATCTTAGAAAGTGGAGAAGGGAATTGTCCATATTTGCTCAAATAGCCATCTTATCCAGAGGTCAGATACATTTAGGAAAAAAATTCTCAAGGAAATGGAAGTTGGAGGGGGCAGAACTCTGGACAACAGTGAGGTCGCTATTGGAATACTGCAGTAAAGAGGCAGTTGTGATTCAAGAGACTTTTCAGACATAGAATATGGTTTAGTGACCAAACGGATATGGAAAAGTTAGATGGAGGAGTTAAATATGATTTGGAAGTTTTCTATATATTACTGGTAGTAGTAATGCCTTGAGTGGAGGCAGGAATCGTAGAAGTAGGAATGATTTGGTTTTGGAAATAATAAAATAAGTGTTGAGCATGTTGATTTAGAGGTGATAAGTAATAGTAAATATTGTGGGGAAATGGGGTTTCACTGATTTGGGCTTAAATCCCAGCGTCAGTATCTTCTAACTATTTGACATTAGGCAAATTATATAAATTCCGTGTCTCTGCTCATCCTAAAAAGGAATAATTGTACCTACTATATTATAGGATTGTTATGATGATTATATGAAAACACATGTATTAATGGGTATGTGTTCTAGTACACATATAGTATGATTGCTATTATATAGCAGACTTTAAATAAATGAGTTAAAATTATTGAGAGTACTAGAATGTCTGTGGGACTGTAACTTAGGATAGAACTTCAGGGCTGTAGATTCTAGAAGTCATTGATCAATAGCTGATAATTGGAGGCAATGAGGTAGATCAGAAGGACAGGATTGTGCAGGATAGTTGAGTTGGTAGAAATAAGGGAGAACTAAAAACAAAGACCTGAGAAGCTGAGGAAAAAATTTGGGAAATAAATGAAAGGGATTATATGGGTAGGGGAAAATATAGGAAAGAGTGATATTGAAGGAATTAAGGAGAAGAGAATTTCAAGAAATGTATATTAAGGACATACTATGTGTTGGACATAATGCACTAGGCATGCATAATAACTAAGATATGGTTCCCAAGGAGTCTATAATCTATTGAAAGTCTAGTAGGAGGAGACAGACATGTAAAGCAAATGCTACCATAATGGGGGACATAGGAGAGAATGAACAAAAAAAATGCTTCATAGGGAGCTGTTGCTTAGTTTGAGCATTGAAAGAGTTATGTTTTCATCAGATAAACAGGGTTGAAGAGGAGTATGAATAGCATTTCACATACAGAGGGCAGTGCAACCAAAGGCACTAAGGTATTAAAACAACGTAACTTGTACTGGAAAATTGTAAGAAGTTTTGTTCAATGGAATGTAGGATGCAAAGGATATGGTATAGGTAGGTGATCAGGAAATAATACTGTAGAGGTAGCCATAAAATGCCTTGTTTTCCCTAATAATGTATTTTGTCCTTATCTTTTAGGCAATGGATACTCATTGAATGCCCACTGAAGGTTTTTAAGCTTAAAGGGAAGGATGTGGAAGGGAGAGAAGAAGGGGTATACTTGATTAACTTTGCATTTCTGAAAGAATATTTTTAGGAGTTTGGAAGGTGGATTTAATGTGTGTGACTTGATCCCAGAAAGCAAGTCAGAAGACTTTTTGAATAATGCAACTGAGAAATTAAGAGAGCTGAACTAAGGTAATAATAATAGGGGTTGGAATATTGGAGATGTTAAGAATCTATGATGTGGTGAGGGAGAAGGAAAAGACCGGGTTGACCTTCAAATTCTAGATTGGGTGACTGAATGGATAGTAGTACAAATAACCATAATAGGAAACACAGAATGAAGAACAGTTCGGTGTGGGGGCAGATCTGGAGGGATGGAGTTGATGCATGGAGTTGACAGTGTCATTTAAAACTATAGAAGGCCTTGATTAGGATGATAACTAAGAGAAAACTATTTTCTTGGGTAATTTGGAAGCTATCAGTGTCTTTTGAGAGAATAATTTTGGTAAAGTTCATAGAAGGGGAAGCCAAATTATAGTTCATTAAGGAACAAATTGGAAGTGAAAAAGTGAAGATAGCTGATATAGACTGCTTTATCAAGAAGTTTACTGGTGAAAGGAAAGAGAGATATGAGTTTGTGGTTTGTAAGGAGAATGAGGTTGGTAGGAAAATGGTTTAAGATGTGGGAGAAATGAGTACGTAGGTTCCCCATAGAAAGAACAAAGAAAGATGTTAAGTGGATACAACAGGTAGGAGGTAGAAGAAAGAGAATCAAGAGGATAGGAGTGGGATTAGTTACCTGAGATATGAGAGTAAGGGGTAGTGAGAGGTAAAGATGGGTTTAAGACTGAGAGGAGGAAAGTTGATACATTTAATTCCTCATAAAATATTCTTTCTCTGTGAAATTGGAGGCAAGTCCTCTGAGAATGGGGGATGATACTGGAGTTTGGGCTTATGTTATGATTAAAGTTAGGACTGGTTATTGTGGGGAATGAAAAAGAGGATGGATATGGATAAGCACAATGTTGCAAAGCCATATGGAGTGTCCTATCGGCATCGTGAATGGTATTACTGTTATGGAATCAAGGCAGTCAGTTTTCCCAGCCATTGACAACCCAGAAACTGGGGTAGATTGACTAGATGGTCCTTTAGATACAGGTTTGAAGATTGGTAGGTTAGGTGGAGGAGATGGAGAGAGTATATGGGAATTGGATGAGTGCCACTAACCATTATTTAGGCTGTTATTAACCATTAACTAGAAGGATAGAATTTTTAAACCCAATTGGGTCTTGGTAATCAGTATATTCACTGCAGTCTAATAATAAACTATTTTCTAACATATGGAAAAATATCATCTTGATCAGAATTTTCTTTTAAAATTACTGGTAACAGTCACTCTGCCATTACATTTTGGGAGTTTTCCATCTAACTAGTGGAGCACAGTGAAAAAGAGAGTGCTAGAGTTATAACATCCTGGGTTTAAATCCTGCTTGGTTATTTACTAGCTTTGAGACTTTGGATAGTGCAATTATCCTCTTTGTGCTTCAGTTTCATCATGTGTTAAAAAAAAAGAAAATTAAAATATTCTCTCTTACAGAGTCATTGTGATGATTAAATGGGTAGTACATGTGAAGTTTTTAGCTCAGTGCTTAGAACACTGTGAATTCTCCACAAACGTTAGCTCTTGTGTTAGTTGGCTATTGACTAACACAATAATGTTGTGTGACAAACCTCCACCAAACTCATTGTCATACAAGGCAGGCATTTAATTTTCTCTCTCATAAGTGGCTCTGCTTTAGGATGTGGTTCATTTCCTGGCTTTTAGGTCAGTTGTTTCAAAGTTCAGGTTTGTTCCTCATGCCTTTCTGAGGTCCAGTTTAAAGGGGCATTGGCTACCTTGGTTGTACTCATATATTGATGTCTGAATTCAAAAGCAAGCCAAATTATGCAGGCACATTAAAACTCTACAAACATCCTACATGCTTATATTGTATTGGCCAAAACAAATCACATGGCCAAGCATAATGGCAGTGAGGATGGGCAGTATACTCTATCCTAATGAGAAGAGTAAGTTAATTTATGCTGAATAAAACCCCAGTTTTGTTAGCCATGATATCTCAACATTTCTTTTTTAATTAGCAAGGAAAAATAACACCAGTCTGAAATAGTATGATTAGTTTAAACCAAATTTTCACAAATCTGGTTTAAAAGGAATGTTGGTTTTATAACTGAATGAAAATGACTGACAAAAGAAAATTTTCAGTTGATATCTGCTAACATAATTTCAGAATTTCTTGATATCTAGTATGTTAGCTCATTCAATATATGAGGACTAAGTGTCTTAATCTTTCTTAAGCTTTCCCACTACTCTTTAATTTTCCTTCTATTGCTCTTTTTAAAAAATTTTATTGAGATATAAATTATGTATTATATATACCATTCACCTTTTAAAGGTACAGTTAGGTGAGCTTGACAAATAATTTTACAAGAACTACAGTAATGATATAGAATATTTATATAATCTCCTAAGAGATCCCTCATTTCTTTTTGCAGTCAATTCTCACCCAACAGTCACACTTCTAGGAGGCTACCAATCTGCTTCCTGTCATTAAACTTGTCTTTTCTAGAATTTCATATAAATAGAATTGTACAGTCTTTTGTGCCTGACTTCTTTCAATTACATATTCATTCCTTTTTATTGCTGAGTAGTATTCCTTTGTATAGATACACCACAATATGTTTATCCATTCACCTGTTGATGATGATTTAGGTTGTGTCCAGGTTTTGGCTATAATGAATAAAGCTATGAACATTTGCATGTAAGTCTTCGTGTTTTTATTTCTCTTGTAGGACTGGTAAATATTTAAGAGTGGGATTTTTGTATCTTGTGTTACATGTATGTTTAACTTTTAAAGAAATTACCAAACTACTTTCCAAAATGGCTGTACCATACTACCTTGTTACCAGTAATATATATTTCAGTTGCCCCACACCCAGTCTTTTAAATATTAGCCGTTCTAATAAGTGTATAGTTGTATATCATTGTGGTTTGATTTTGCATTTCTCTGAAGACTAATAATATTGAGCATCATTTCATTTGCTCATTTGCTTATCTTCCTTGGTAAAGTATCTATTCAAATTTTGACTTATTTAAAAATTACGTTCTTAATATCAAGTTGAAATAGTCTCCTATATTTTTTAGAAACAAGTTCCTTATCAGATTTATGGTTTGCAAAGTTATCCTCACAGTTTGTGGCTTGCCTTTCTGTTTTTCTAACAATGTCTTTTGAAGGACAAGCTTTAATAAGTTTTGATGAAGTCCAATTTAAGATTTTTTGTGTGTGTACAATATATGCTGCTAGTGTCCTAGTTAAGAAATCTTTGCCTACTCCAAAGTCACAGTCACAAACATTTTCTCCTATGTTTTATTCTAGAAGTTTTATAGTTTTACATTTTGGGATATGATTCATTTCAAATTATTTTGTACATGGTTTGAGAAAGGGTTGAGTTTAATTTTTTTATATATCCATTATCAAGCACCATTTTGTGACAAAGACTCTGGTTACCCCATTGAATTGCTTTGCCACTCTTGTTAATCAGTTGACCAGCAGAACTTCCAGCATGACTACATAAGAAGCTCAGCAGATCCACTCCTCATCAAAACTGGTGAAAATCATAAAAAATTAACCATTTAATGTCTCTGGAAGTGGTCCTAGGAATAAAAAGTAAATGGAGAATAATTTATTCAAGAAAATCTTTGTTTTGGTAAGAACAGCAAGTATGTGAACTAAGACTCATTCCCTCCCTCCCTATTCCAACTCAGCAAGATAGAAACTCCACTCCAGGTTGATGTAACCAAAAACACAGGACTCCTTCTCTTCCCAGTTCCCAGTCAGAGGACTGTTCTCTGGCAGGGACAGGATGTTAGCATTTTTCATCCTTCCCCAGCTACCTGCTGTTGAAGCTAGATTTTGAGAAACTGTGACCAAGAAGTGGGGCTCCCTTTTTCTGCCCAGCCCTCACTTATGGGATGAAGTCTGTATCTTGGGTGTGGCATTGCTGAGAATACTGGGGCCCTGATTGCCCTTGCCCTGGCCTGTAAGATGATAGCTGCATTCTGAGTGAGGCAGCTTGAGAAGATTGGTAGCTACTGTCTATCCTCTCTTCTCCCTCCCTCCTACTGAGTACTCAGCTCTTAAAGTGGAGGTGTCACTCAGAGAGAAGTGTGCTGCTATCTCCACCCCTAGCTCCAGAGCATAGGTTCAGAGATTTTTCCTGGGAGAAAAAGCAGAGAACTAGGGAAAGAGACAGCTTGAAACAGCCTGTGAGGACTCATAACAAATCTCAAACACTGACCGTGGCGTTTACTCCTTTAAAGGAACCTGAACTTGATTGGTAGAGCAATTGTAGAGCAATTTAGGCACCAGGAAAGGCATTGTTGAAAATAATGAGTGTGGTAAGAGAAGGAGATAGAAAGTTGCACCACCTTTAAGAGCAACATCAAAAGTGTAACACTGCAGGGGAAAACATTTCACTAAAATAACCCACCCAGTCACTAAACAAGAAAATAGTAACAAGCCCCACGATGGAGAGTGGGGAAGTATTTAGAGTTTCTACAATATATTACCCCAAATGTCCAATTTCCAACAAAAAATGCAACACATACTAAGAAGAAGGAAAGCATGGCCCATACACTACAAATAAAAAACTGCCTATAAAGCAGATTAGATGTCTTTTAAACAGAAAGACTTCAAAATAGCCATTTTAATTATGTTCAAAGAACTAAAGGAAACTATCATTAAAGAAGTGAAAGAAAGTATGATGACAATTTCACATCAAATAGAGAATATCAATAAAGAGATAGAAATTATAAACAACCAAATGGAAATTCTGGAGTTGAAAAGTACAAAAACTGAAATGAAAAATTTACTAGAAAAATTCACTAGAGGTGCTAGATAGTAGATTTGAACTATCAGAAGAAAGAACTGGTGAACTTGAAGATAGATTGACAGATTATGCAATGTAAAGAGCAGAGAGAAAACAGGAATGAAGAAAAGTGAATGGATCTTCAGCAAAATGTGGGACATCATAAATTACACCAACAGCTTCTTTAATGGGAATATCAGAAGGAAAGGAGAAAATAGAGCCAAAAAATATTCAAAGACTTGATTGAAAATTCCCAAATGCATTGAAAAAATACATTCAGAAAACTCAACCAACTCCAAGATAAACATAAAGAAATCTGCAAAGAGGCACATCAGAGTGAAAAATGCTGAGAGCCAGAGGCAAGGAGAAAATCTTGAAAGCAACAAGAGAAAAATGATTTGTCATTTATAAGGGAACCCCAATGAGATTAACAGCTGATTCTCATCAAAGATATTGGAGGCCAGAAGTCAATGGGATAACCATAATGAAAGTGTACCAGGGGAAAAAAAAAACACAAAAAGACCTCAAAACAAAAACAAAGCCTCAGTCAATAACCCTACACCCAGAAAAGCTATCTTTAAAAAATAAAGGCAAAATAAAAATAATCCATGATAAACAAAAAGTGAAAGAATTCATCACCAGCAGACCTGGCTTACAGGTCTAAAAGAAATTCTTAAGGCTGGAAGGAAGTGATCCCCTGATTGTAAATTAAATACATACACACACAAAAGCAAAGAGAGCCAATAAGGATACTTCTATAATTTTAAAAGACAGTGCATATGTTTTTCTCATTTCTTCTTATGAAATGATTTAAAAAGGAATTCTATAAAACAATATGTACTTAATGTATTATTGGGCATATGACATAGAAATGTAATTTATTTGCCAATAATGCCAAAAGTGGTGGGTGATAGCAAAGCTGTATTGGCCTATGGTAATTACTCCATATATTAATTGAAATTCACCAGAACAAATGAAGAGAACCAGAAATAAGAAGGTTAATGTAACAAAAGAATAGATATATACTTGTTCTTCTTTCTTCTCTTAGTTTCTCTAAAAGACACAAAATTATGTAAAGTAGTAATGATCACAATTTGTTGATGGATTTGTAATATTTATATATTTTTTATATATATATATATATGCATACACACACACACACATATACATATATATATATCACAACAGTACCACAAAGATGAGGGAAAAGAATAGGAGTAACACTTTTATAAGACAGTAACATTTTTATATCTCACTGAAATTAAGTTAGTATACATTTGAAGCTGATTTTGATAAGTTGATATATATGATAAGCCCTAGCAACCACAAAGGAAATACTTTTAAAATGTAGTTAAAAGAACTAAAAATTACATTACATCAGAAAATATTCACTTAATGTAAAAGAAAACCAGAAAGATGAAATAAAGGGACAATCAGAGGCTTGAGAGATATGACAAAAAGTAAAATGGTAGCCATAAATACATTTTCAATGAACATTAGGAAAATGAAGTTAAGAAAATTATTTCATTAATGGTAGTTTAACAAGAATAAAATGCTTAGGATTAAATTTTGACATTTTTAGTCTAGAAATTCAATGACTTTTATAGACACAGGATTATACATTTTATGTATTTTCTACTTGAATGAGCTTTGGAAGATGCTGTTTTTCAAGGAGTTTTTACTTTTCATCAGATTTATTGTTGGATTTATTGGTGTAAAGTTGATTCTGTTTTGTAGAGATCCTATTCATAGCTGTAAGATGTATATTGATGACCTCTCCTTTAGTCTTGATATTGCTGATCGGTGTCTTCTCTCTTTTCTTTATCAGCCTGACTTGACATTATCTTGTCTTTTGCAAGAAATGGATTTTTGTTTCATTGAGTTTCTCTGTGCTTTTTCTGTTCTCCATTTCATTGTTTCATGTTCTTTATTTTTTTTAATTGCTTTAGTTTTTATTTGCTCTTTTTCTAGTTTCTTCATTTGAAGCTTAGAATATTGACCTAGGATACATGTTCTAATACAAGCATGTAATGATACAAATTTCTCTGTAAGTACTGCCTTAGCTGTAACTCACAGATTTTCATACATTGTGTTTTTCTTTTTATTCAGTACATAATCACTTCTAATTTCATTTGCAATTTCTTCTCTAACCCATGGGTCATTTAAAACCATCTTGTTTAATTTCCCTGTGTTTTGTGATCTCTCAGATATTTTTATTTTGATTTGTTGTGGTCAGAAAGCATACTCTGTAGGATACCAATCCTTTTGAGTTTGAGATCTGTTTTTATGGAATTTACTGTATGTCTATATTGATGAATACTGTGGGTGCACTTGACAGAATGTACATTCTTCATTTGTTAGATAGAGATCTGTATAATCCTATAACATACCTGTAATTGGTGTTGTAGTGGGATGGGGAGTAAGAAATAATGTCCCTAATTTTCTGAAATTTGATGAAAATTATAACCCCATAAATTCAAGACAGTCAATAAACCCCAAGAAGCAGCAGCATAAGGAAAAACACTCCAAGGTACATCATATTCAGTTTACTGAAAGCTAGTGCTATAGTAGAAAGTTAACATGCAAAAAGAGAAAAAAATTGATTACTTACAGAAAAACGAAGACAAAAATGTCAGTGGATTTCTCATCACAATGTAAGCCAGAAGACAATGGACAGTATTTAAAGTGCTAAAAAATATAGTTATTGATCTAGAATTTTATATTCAGAAAATAATTTTCAACTATAAAGACAAAATAAAACTTTTTTATAATAAAAAAATGTATGAGGGATTTCTTCATATCCCACCCTGACCCCAAAGATATCCACATACTAACGACCAGTGAATATGTTACCTTGTACAGCAAAATGGACTTCACAAATGTAATTAAGTTAAGGTTCTTCAGATGGGGAGATTATCCTGGATTATCTGGGTGGACCCAATGTAATCACAAGGGTCCTTATGAAGAGGCAAGATGGGTAGTGTCAGAAAAGACAAAGTGATGGCAGAAGCAGAGGGCAAGAAAGAGATGAAATAGCAGAAGCAGAGATCTGAGTGATGAAACCAAGAACCATGAAGTTTAACCATTTGGAAGCTGGAAAAAGCAAGGGTTAGATTTTCTCCTATAGCATCCAGAGGGAATAAATATCTTCTGACACCTTGATTTTAGCCTTGTAAGTCTTATTAATGTCATTATTATTTCAAAATTCATTTTGGATATCTAACCTCCAGAATAATAAGATAATTTTACATTGTTTTAAGCCAATTTTGTGGTAATTTATTATAGCAGAAGTAGGAAACTGATACAGACTTTGGTGTCTGGAAGTGAGATACTTCTCTAGTAAATACCTAAATGTGGAATTGGTTTTGGAGTTGGGAAGTGAGTAGAAGCTGGAAGAATTTTGGAGAGCATGATAGAAAAGTGTAGATTTCCTTGAACAGACTGTTAGTGGAAATAAGGATATTGAAGACTCTGCCAGTGAGGGCTTAGAAGGAAGTGAGGAACCTGGTAGAGAAAACGTATTGTCTTAGATGTTACTTAAATGATTATAAACAAACTATTGGTAGAAATATAAATGTTAAAGGAATTGCTTATGAAGGCTCAGAAGAAAGTGGAGGGCTCCTTGTTATTTGGTGGCAGAAAGCTTAGTGGGATTTTATCATATGATTAATGTAGAAAACAGAACTTGTCAGCCATGAATTTGGATGTTTAGAAGAGATTTCCAAGCGAGTGGCCTGGTTTCTTTTTTTTTGCTTATAGTAAAATGTGAGAGAAAAGAAATAGATTGAGGGAAGAACTGTTGAGCCAAAAGGAACCAGCAGATGCTAACTTCTATACATAAAATAGGTAAACAACAAGGTCCTACTGTATAGCACAGATCGTAAAGCAGTATTTTACTAGTGCCTTGGAAGGCCTTTAGATAGGGGTCAGAATTTTAAACACAGAGGGCTGTTTGAGGAGATTAAGCATGTGGCTAATGGATCCCTTGACATTTCTCAGAAGAAACACAAGAATAAAGAAGGGATTATCCAGTACATAATTGTGTAAGGGCCTCTTATTTAATGGAGTGAGTCCTGTGATATATCCTGGAGAACCACAAGGTTCTTGAGAATGTTATATCAGCAGAAACACTGCCAATGTGAACTGAAATGGACAGAAAGAATAGGAAAAATGCTGTTGGACTTCCAAATTCTACAGGCAGTAAACAGGCTAGTAGAACTACTCAGTTGCAAACACATGATACCCTTCATGAAAAAAGAAGGATGACCTCTCAGTCATAGAAAAAAGTCATGGGCCCAGAAGGTGGAGTCGCCAGCACAAAGGATTATTCTTAGACCTTGAAACCTAATGGAGTTCGCCTGGTTGGATTTCAGAATTACTTAGGACTAGGGACCCCCTTTATTCCTTCTATTTTTCTCCCTTTCTGAATGGAAATGTATATATTGGTTATCCTATGCCTGTGCTACTATTATACTTTGGAAGAAGATAACTTGTTTTCTACTTTCACAGATTCACAGAGGAGAGGTATTTTACCCCAGATGGCTTATATCCAGAGACACACACAGATTATTTCAGTGATGAGGTTGGGAACTTTTGAGCTGATGAAACTTAGATAAGATTTTGAACTTGAGTTGATGCTATAATGGGCTGAGACAAGTGGAGCCTTATTCCTGTCACCTTCTCTGACTCCTTTACCTTCCTGCCTCTCTCTTATAAAGACCTTTGTGATTGCAATTCATTGAGCCTACCTAGATAATTTAGAATAACCTCCCAATCTCAAGATCCTTAAATTAATCATATCTGAAGAGGCCATTGCCATCTAAGATAAAATATCCACAAGTTCTGGTGAGTAGGATGTGGACGTTTTCAGAGGGCTTTTATTCGGCCTATCATAAGCCCCAAACTGGAAACAACCCAAATGTCTGTCAACAGATGAATGGGTAAAAAATTGTGATGGTCTCCTCAGCAATTAAAAGGAATGAGCTATTGATACATACAACAGCATGGATGAACCTCAAAATAGTTTTTTATTTTCAAAATAAGTCAGGAAAAGTAGAATACATGCTATATAATGCAATTTATATAAAAAATCCAGAAAATGAAAACTGACCTATAGTGGCAGCAAATCAGTAATTATCTGTGGACTGGGAAGTGGGAGAGGAGTTGGGAGAGAGAGAGAGGGAGAGATTACAAAAGGGTAAGAAACTTTGGGGATGATGTATTTATGTTGACCATAGTGATGGTTTATATATCTATGTTACATATTATCAGAACTTATCAAATTGACACTTTGCACATGTGCAGTTTTAGGCTTCAGTAAAACTATTAATAATAGAGAAATAAACACAATCTGTAAATATATTGACAAGCTTTAGCGTAGAGAATTTGGCATTCTCATGTCTACTTAGATAATATACATAAACATACATGTTATGGCTAAATTTCACATTCCTCACAAGGATCATATGGCAGATGCCATTTAATCATCCAATTCTGTAACTCAGTCTTTTAAACAAGAGCTTTAAAAAAAAAGTCTTTAGTAAATAGAGATACAAGTAAATTACCCTTTTAATCTGTATCCCTGATGTCTTGTAGTTATATTGAGGAAATCAACACTTTTCAAAATTGCAAAATAGCAAAATTAGCACAGTACATTCCAGTTTATAAGGTTATTTCATTATAAGGATGTTATTTCTTTTGTTATTTGACCCTCTTTGACTTTGTTATAGACACAAACCCAACCAGACCTGAGAAAGTAGAGTGAGGAAGTTGAATATAGATTCTGTTGGACTAGCCGATGGTTGTGAGACTTGAAAGAGAGGGTCTTTAATTGTTGATTCCCATATTTTTCAGCCAGGGTAGTTTGGGCAATGATGATTTCGTTCTGAGAGAAATGGTTGGGAGGTTATTAAAATAGTAATTAACATAAAGCAAACTGAGTTATAATTGAAGTAGGTAGGAGAAAGATGGTGATTAATCAGTTAAGTTCAAATATAACGGCTTTTATTGATCATGGAGCACCCCTGAGTGATACAGATATGAATGACATTTATCTCGGGTTGCTTTTTAGTCTGTATGGAGCTACAGGTACACATTACAAATAAACTGAAATAAAATAGGAGCTTTGGGAAGCAATTCTTACTTGCATTGTATTTTTAGCTCTTATTAGATGTTAACTGAAAGGACCAGAGATCTATTTTTCTTTATGAATGTGCAGAGTATGAAAGGACCCGCTTTATGAGGGTGGTGACTTTTGCTATCGAGACATAATAAAGAAAGAATAATTGGCTCTTAGTTTTTCTTTTCATGACATGCCTTACCTAACCCATTCCCTAACAAAATACAAATACACACATATTCAGTAGACTTGAGCTCTCAGTCAAGGCTTGGCCTGGATTTGTCACCTAGTCTGTCTCTTTTGTCTGGTAAAGTTTAGTCAAGCAGAATAAAAATTCAAACAGTCAGGCTTTTTTTGCACCAAGGAGTGATCTATATCTTGATGGTTTTATCATCAGTTTTCTCCCAATTAATAAGTTGCAAATATCCCATCATTGACAAAGAGTGCTGGTCTGAAGTCAAAAGCAGTCTGATAAAATGACAATCTCTGTGGTACAGGATCAACATCATGAGTAAAATGCTTTCTCACTGGTAATGACTCAAATTCCTGTTGGATGTAGTTGATAGTAACCATCTCTACAGTAGCCTGAGCTGGAATTTTAGACCTCAGTTGAATCAGCTTTAGAAAGTAGATAGCATAATAGGGAAAAATGCATGAGTCCCACTACAGAAAATCTCAGTTCAGTTAAAGGCTACATCTGAGTTGGAGTGAGAAAGTGACCTTGGTTGTAGAGCCCATTTTGTGAGGAGAGATGATACCATGAATTTTCTGTACCTAGGTAAGAGGGAGGGTCAGAACAGTGAGACAGGAATGGAAAAGTGGGAAATACTGTTAATTACTTAGAGTTGTATGTTGTGATGGCATCAGTACATGGGGTCCAATACGTGGTCATGTAACCATTATGAATTACTGCTATTGTCAGCTCGTGGAGTATGGGATAATATTTCTTAAATTCTTCTTATCTCATCCTATTTTTGAAGGGGTGGGGTGTGGAGAGAAGCCCTTCTGAGAGAACCATTGTTATCTGATTGACACTTGACCTCTTTGGTATCTGCTACTATATGGTGAAAAGCCCATTATGGATTTTTAGATTTCAACAAATGTAGGTTTGAATTGCAGCTATACCACTTGCTGACTGGCAGACTTGGGTAAGTTACCTAATTTTGTCTAGGTATTATTTTCCTCTTCTTTTAATACCTACATCACCTGTTTTTGTGAACCTTAATTGAATTAGCATTAAAATTTGTAAAGCCTGTAACTTTGTGCCTGAGACATAGTAGCCATTTAATGAAAGATAGTTATTTCTTTTCTCCACATCCCACACACCTTTAAACATAGTTACACCCTCAGGTGTCAGAGCAGCTGCTTCAAAATTTGCTCAAAGTATTTTGGATTAAAATTGCCTGACACTTACTGATGTACTTTCCAGCACCGGCAGTTGTTATAGCATGAATCATTCCATGCATAGAGCTTATAGATGTCATTGGAATCCTTCAAGTATTCATCTCTAATGTGCTTTTATCCAATCTCCTGACCCTCACCTCTCTCTCTCTCTCTCTCTCTCTCTCTCTCTCACACACACACACACACACACACACACACAAACATACTGCAGTACTCATGAGATCTCCAGGATAGTATTGGCCTATTAAATTTGTTCCTGTTTAGTTTTAGTTTTTTTCCACATTGTGCTTACCAGGAGGAATGAATCAGAAAATTCCCAGAACAATTATTAAAGAGTTTAGGAGCCAAAAGAATATTGATCCAGTTTAAATTTATTGTATTTTGGATGGTTTTGTGAGTAATGACCTACTTCCCCACAGATAAACAGCTTCATATTCAGACATTTATGAGACAGGACCTGTGGTAGATTGTATAATGGCTTCTAAAGATATCCAGGTCCTAATTCCTGGAAACTGTGAATGTTACCTTAAATGGCAAAAGTGGTTTGTAGATGTGATTTAAATTAAGAGAATTAAGATGGAGAGATTATGCCGGATTGTCTGAATGGGCCCTAATGTAGTGACACCATCCTTATATGAGGGCGGCAGATGGAGAGTAGTCTACAGAAGGAAGAAGGCAATGTGATGATGGAAGAAGATGCTACACTGCTGCCTCTGAATATGAAGGAAGAAACCATGAGCCACAGACAGCAAGGGATTCTTAAAGCTTCTTGAAGCTGTAAGAGGCAAAGAACAGATTCTCCCTCATAGCCTCCAGAGGAAGCTGCCAACACCTGACTTTAGCCCAGTGAAACTGACTTTGGATTTCTGATCTCCAGAACTGTAAGGGAATAAATTATGCATTGCTTTAAGCCACCAAGTGTGTGGTAATTTTTGACAGCAGCAAAGTAAATTAATACAGGATCTAAATGGTGCCTGTTGATAGTAAGCCTGTATTAGCCCTCAATACAATGCTAAATAAGAATTCTGTGTTTAGTTATTTGCTCTTTATGCTTTATTCATGACATAAGGTCATTAAAGAGAGACTTCCACACAGTTCTGTCATTTCCAACCCCCTGTCACCATCTTTATTGCAAAACCATCTAGATAGCAGAACTCCTGCTGTCGAACTTCAGATTTTTCTTGAGTCTCACTCAATTGAATCTGGCTCGCAAGCATTATTTCCTGATGGAGACAGCTTATCCAATTGTGACAGCTGCAAGACACAGGGTGCTGACAGCTTCAGATCCCCACGTTAACCTTCGCATTGCTTGTGGAAATTTTGATAAGTGACAGTCTGTCTCAGTGATTGCCTATTCAGCTCGTTGTTCTTCAGGTGAATGGTTCACAGCTGTATGTGGATTCTCTTTTGAAAGTTTTCCCACACATTCACATTATTTCTGAGTCGGTGTGATAAAGACATCTAAACAACAAATAACTATAGTTTTTCTTTAACAATATAGTTACGATAACTCTAAAACAAGAAAGTCTCTGAGAGCTGGGAGATGGAGAGTCAAATGGCTACTGCTGCCTACCAAGTTGTCACACCATTTTTTCTTCATCTATAATTCTAGCGCCCTGCTGTCCTTCCTTTCTGTGCAACAATGTATGCTCTGTAAGCGTCATCATTTTGCCACCCACACATCACCTTTTATTCTAGACTGAAAGCAAAGGAAATTTCCTTTTCATTTACCCAGAAACCAGACTTTATTAAATATTTTATGTGTTAGAATTAGACTATATGCTTTTTGGAGGGTCAAATCTTGGTTATTTTTTTACAGTTACTTTTTTTTTTTAAATGGAAGATTTCTATTAGTGTATTACCTCTTACGGCTTTTCCCTCAAAAAAACTGAAGTGAATGTTACTTTATCTTTGGGGTGACATTTGATTGACACTGCTAAAATAGTAATTTTTTAAGTTCTTTAGTATTGGGAAGATAATTTTGTGACTTCCTGATAATTGGATGATGTAGCTCAGAATGAAGTTAACTGAGGTTGCAGTGCTTGTCCTTGGGTGTAGCAGTGTCAGCTTATGAGGCTGAATGATGCACACAGGCCAGAGGCTGGGCCTTCACTATCAGGTTTTACACTTCTGTGACAAGCAGAAGTCAGCAATCTTTGCTTTATGACACTTGAGAATTGATTAGGTGCTAGCCATGGTCTCTTCTGGTTATGCTGGTATCAATCTATTGTTGACAATATTACCATAAATTTAGTGGATTAAAGCAAAATATTTATTATCTTACAGTTTTTGTGTCTTAGGAATCTAGGCCTGGCTTGGGTCCTCTGCTTTAGGGTCTCTCACAAGGCTATAATCACAGTGTTAGCCAGGGCTGGGGTCTCACCTGTGGCTTGATTCAGGAAGGCTCCACTTCCAGAGTGCACATACTTATGGGCAGGATTCAGCTCCTTGTGGTTTGTCAGTTGAGAGTCTGAGTTCCTTGCTAGTTGCCCTCAGTTTCTTGACTAAAGGGCTCAGTTTGGAGGCTTCTCTCAGTTTCTTGCCACACGGACCCACTCAAACGACAATTTACTTTGTCAAAGCCGGAAAGGGAGAGCGTCAACAGAGAGAATCTGCTAGCAAAGTAGAAGTTAGAATCTTATGTAACATAACCATGGAGGTGACATCCCACCACCTTTGCCAGATTCTGTTGGTCAGAAGCAAATCACAGGTTATGCTTATTCTTGAGGGGATGGGATTACACAAGAGCGTGAATACCATGAGGCAGGAGTAATTGGGGGTCATATTAGAATCTGTCTGCCACAAGTCCCCAACACAGAAGAAAGTTATAAGGGATTACAAAATATTCTGTTTTGTAGCTTACCCAAGAGTTTTCATGAGTAAGAATTGATGCTATATTTAGGCAAATTATATAACAACATAGGAAAAGGAATAATAATGTTAACCATACGTGATATGTGGTAGGGAGGACTCAGTAGTGTTTGATGAATAAAACTTATGCTATATTTGCAAATCCATTTATACATAAAGAGCTTTCACTGACGTTATTTCACTTCTTCCTCACAGCAGCTCTGTGAGGGAGGTAAGGCAGGCGTTCATATGTTACAGAAGTAGAAAATCATGGTAACAAAACTAAAGCTGGGATCCAAATTTAGTGCCCTTTCTATCAAAATTTCCCCCCGGGTTATTTGGAAACGTGAAGAGGGTGCCATGATGTTCCAGTGAACCCCAGCCATGCTGGATTTCTCAAGCCCTTTCTGCCATAGCAGTTACAGAATACTTTCGTCATTTAGTTTTAATTAAAATGATAAGTTTTAAAGGACATGATTAAAAGTGTTAAATATTTCTATAAAATTTACATTAAAAACAGAAGTCTCCCAGCCATCTTCTCTCCCCCCCAACTTTCATCTCTCTTATTTGATTGTCTCAGTATTTATCCTTTTGTTCTAACCTGTTTGTTTTGCTGCTTAGCTTTTCAGTTTTAGGTATTATCTATTGACTTAACACTGTGGAATACGTGGATTCATCCTCCTCCCCACACACCACACAAGCACGTGTATGTGTATACATATGTGTATCTTTGCTACCTCTCCAATATGTTAATTGCATAATTTGAGTTAGATGAGTCTTCTCCATTTACTTTATTATGCTTGTTGACAAACATTGTAATGTTTACTGATACATATATTAAACTGATTCCTTTTCTTTTCCAATTTTTTGTTTTCCTTGGAGTAAATAATTGTCTTTTTTTCATTGTGGTTAGTATTCTGTGTATGTATAGTTAATACAATTCCAAGTCCCTATATTCTCAAGTTATTCATATCCATCAGGTATTTTATACATCTTATATCTCTGAAGAATGTCACCCAAGCCTTTCTCTTTATTCAAATCTGGACCAGTCACCTTCTACCTCTGCACAGATATCAACCTCAGAGCTCTCTTCACCATTGTCTGGGGATTCCTATCACCGCTCTCCTATGTTGGATTCCTGCTTTCTATTATCTCATGCCTTTTCTTCTTTTCGATGGAGCACATCTCCCAGTAATTTCCTGAAAATGTCTTTAATCTGTCATCACCCTGATTGATAGTTAGACTGAGTATACAATTCTAGAGTTGTAACTAAATTTCCTTGAGAAATTTAAAGCAATTACCACATTGTCTTCTAGATACATATCATTGTGAGCCTTGCTACAGGTTGATCTGAGTGAGCTGTCTTGGAGAAACTTTGATGGTAGTATCTTTAGATCTTTCCTCTTGAGCTGGGGCATATATCCTAGAAAATCACTCTTTCACACTCCTAATGAGAAGTTCCCAGGGCCAATTTTGGCTCAAGGATGTCAGCACTCAGTATACCTGTGTTTTCTCTCCCACCCTATTTTCAGTTTGTTGCCCTACCCTAAACTGATTGGTTTAGACAGTTATTTCTGTCTTCCTGGAGAATAAACTTTCAGTCCTTTGCAGGATGGAGGAAGGGAGAGTCATTAGGCTATAAAGAGTGGGGAAGACACATGGGACTCTGACTGCTGTTTAAATATCCTTTCAAATGGTTCTTCAGTTTTTGCCTCTTTCTTCACCTCTGCTTCTAGGCATACCTGGTGTGAAATTCATGAGACTTTTGTGGCATCATAATGTTGATTTTTAGGTTCTCCTATGGCCTGCTTTGAATTGTCTTCTCAACTCTGCTTAATCATTTGTCATGTTTTACAGCTTCCAGAATTTTGTTACTCTAGTTTCCTCTCTTGTTCTTATTCTTTGTGTGTTTTTGCTTTTACAAACACATTTCTGTCATTTTAGTGGCATTTTGGGTGGAAGAAGAGTAGGGGTGTGTGTGTGTGTGTGTGTGTGTGTGTGTGTGTGTGTGTGTGTTCAATCTGCCAGTTTCCCTAGCAAGTCCTGGAAACTTCCTCTAATTTGAAGGAATATCAGAGGTGTATTACCCTTCTAGTGATTTAACTGGGGAACCACCAGACAGATTCTTATCTCCCAGTTTCTTGGCCTGGCTTAGGAATGCCAGTACTAAGCTGGAGAAGCTCATTTCCTAATGATAAGAGGCAGTATGGGAGTCTAATTTTGCTTTATTTAGAAAAGGACAGAGTTTCCATTAGAAAGTATATATATTTTAATGTATTTATTTATATTTATATATATATTTGTACCTATTATATCCTTAGTAACAAGGGAATGAGTTTAGAAATGTTGAATTGCCTTGTCTTGGGTAAGTTAGTTCTCTCTGGGGAAACTCATCTCATTCTGTTTTTAATCTAAGCCAAATACTATGCTTGCTCCACATGAGCAGCGCAGTCATCCCTCCTCATTGCCTTCTCAGAAACCACGTAGGGGAAAAACGCCTCCATCTGCCTGCGGAGAGAGGAAGCCAAATTATCCCTCCCACATTAGCCCATAGAGGACTTTCCTTGCTGTTTTATGCATCCCAGCCTCTAACCCACCTGTCAGAGAACTGGGCTGATTATGTTCATACTTTCTGTTCTTATTTACACATCTATTTTCATATTATTTAACATCTATTTAGGAACAAGTTATAAACTTTGGGCCTATAGCAAAGTCAAGCTTGAAAGGAACTTCTTAAGGCCCAAATTGTGTTACTGATTATGGTGATCACATTTTTTTTGAACCACTATCCATTGTAATGTAAATGTTAATATAAATATGCCAAATATAATGGCTGTTGTTCAGATACTGATCACAGAAATAATAGTACATAAAACCTTATGCCCCAAACCAGATTTAAGATATTTCTGTTTTAGATTTCGTATTGAATTTATCAGACTTTTATGGTGTACTTAACACTGTGCCAGGCTTGGTTAGTTACTGAGAATGCAAAGATGTGTCTTCATGGACTGTGAGAATAGCGAGAAGACACATTTGTAAAGGAATCATTATGAGACAGGATTATGAGACAAATATAGAAATAAATCTGGAGATTGAGTACCAAACAGGGAATCTCCCGGGAGAGGAGAGCAGGGTTCAGAGTGCCTTCAC